>NC_069504.1:774525485-774825485 GCF_027579735.1 Bombina bombina
TCTAGGCTTATTAGATATCTGGAGAAATGTCTATCCAGATAGTAAAGAATTCACGTGTTTATCTAAAGTGTATAAATCTTTATCACGAATTGATATGTTCTTAATCAGTGACAAATTGTTTTCTCTAGCAAAAAAAGTTGAAATTATGCCTATCACAATTTCAGATCACGCCCCTATTATTATTTGTATGTCAATTATGAATCCTAAATTAGGAAACCACAGACTATACTTCCCAACATATTTTTATAATAACTTAAAATTTCGAAGTTTCTTGCTAGAGAAATGGAATTCTTACTATAACGAGAATAGAGGATCAGTACTGAATATTGAATCTTTATGGCAAGCTTTTAAAGCAGTGATAAGGGGAGAAATTCTGGCTTATATGATAAAAGTAAAAAGGAAAAATGATGCTTACTGGATTCAACTCTCTAAACAGATTATCAATAAATTTCAAAAATATGTTGCAGATAATAGTCAAGATAACTGGCGAAATTATCTGGAAGCCAAAAAACAAAGAGACAACTGGCATATATCAAAAGAAATACAGCATGAGCTGAAAAGAAACAGTAATTACATGCAATTCGGTAATAAAATAGGGAAATTTTTGGCCAGACTGGTAAGTACAAGGAAAACAAATAGTATTATATCAGTAATTAAAACCAAACACAAAACTTGTACTCTCCCGCACGATATCTTAGAGGAATTTGCGCACTACTTTAAACAGCTTTATCAGGATCAACCCATAGATAAAATAAAAAGAGATCTCTTTTGGGATTGGATTAAACTACCTCAAATAGCCAAAGACGACCTGGATCTCCTCAACTCCCCAATTAAGGAAGAGGAGATTAAAAACTCTATTGCGAAACTGAAGTTAAACAAAGCGCCAGGCCCGGATGATCTCCCAGGCGAATTATATAAAATTCTTGCAGATACAATTACCCCTACTCTATGTGAGCTTTTTAATGGTTTCCTCCAGGAAAATCAAACCCCTTCTAAATATGTTATAGAATCTAGAATAATCTTAATCTATAAACAAGGTAAAAATAAAGAATTAATGGAGTCTTATAGACCCATCTCTTTGCTAAATGTGGATTACAAAATCCTAACCCACATATTAGCAGACAGACTTCAAAAAGTGATTAGTGAACTGGTTCATCCTGAACAAACTGGTTTTATCAAAGGAAGGACACTTATTAAAAACCTTAGGAAACTAGAGACAGCAATCAACTATTGTGAACTAAAAAAAGAAAGGGGAGAAAAGCTTACAGAAGATGCTGCGATCATCTCGATTGATACACAAAAAGCGTTTGACACGCTACTCTGGGATCATATGTTCACAACTATTAATAATTTCGGTATCCAGGGTAAATTCTCTCAAATTATTGCCTTACTATACTCTAATCCAGGGGCGATTCTAAGTGTTAACTCCTTAACTTCAGAACAATTCACGCTTCATCGAGGAACGAGACAAGGCTGTCCGCTATCCCCATTACTTTTTAATCTGGCGTTAGAGCCTCTGGCAATATTGTTTAGACAAGAATTGTTAGGGATCAACATCGAAGGTCACAGAATAACTCAAGCTATATATGCCGATGATCTTCTTATTTTTGTTCAAAATCTTAAATATAATTTGCCTATAATTGTGGAAGCCTTAGAAGCTTTCCAGGCCTTTTCTGGCTTTGCAATCAATAAAGAAAATTCAGAACTTATGTGGCTCATCAAACTAAAAAGCTCTCCAGAAATTCCTTTTAAAGTGACCAAAGATTATATTACATATTTAGGGATAAAATTCGCATCTAACTCTAAGAGATGGTACAATTTAAATTTTGCACCAGCTATTGCATCACTCCAGGCAGATTTAGAAAGATGGAAGAACCTGCCCCTATCTCTTATGGGTCGAATACACTTAATAAAAATGATCTCTCTTCCCAAATTTTTATATATCTTTCAGGCCCTCCCACTCTTATTACTGAGGAAAGACTGTCAGTTAATCAATAAATTAATAACACAATTTATTTGGTGCAAAAAAAAGCCTAGGATAGCGCTGAAACGTTTGTGTGCCAGGAAAGAGGCTGCAGGTATGGCTCTTCCTGATTTTGAGTTGTATAATATAGCCTCCAATTTAAAATTTGTTTGGGACTGGTTTTCTGATAAAGGACATTTCTCCTTGCTTGAAATTGAAGGAGCCCTAGTAGCACCCTATGCCCTTAAAGCATTAACACACATGCCTTTAAAACTAATTCCCATAGAAATAAGGGGGATGTTAATCATAGACCAACCAATACGGGCTTGGCGTCAATTTTGCTCTAGAATCGGGATAAGTTACAGAGGATCATCTTTTTTAACAATTAAAGGTAATCCTGAATTCGAGGAAGGCTATGACTCAGCTAGATTCAATGCCTGGTCAGAACTAGGGATTAATTATATTTCACAGTTACTCAAAAAAGAAGATAACTCGATCAAAACTTTTAACGAATGTAAATCCGAATACAATATGCCAAATCGCCTTTTCTTTTCTTATTTACAAATACGCCACTATGCTGAACAGTGTAGGAAAATAAAGGCAATAGAATGGAACAATGATACACTAAGGCAGATAATTAGTCTGTTTCAGGTAGGAAAATTTTCTATCGCGCACTCATATTATGCCTTACTCACCTCTCAAGAACAAAGCAATAAAAGATGTTTGGAACTCAAATGGGATCTAGCAGGTGAAAATTCACAAGAATCAGTTTTAATTAAGAACTCTGGAGATAGGGTAGCAAAGGCAATGAGAGGAGAATATTTTAAAGAACAACAGTTAAAGATCTTGTACCAATGTTATTATACACCCAGCTGGCAGGCTCGGTGGGATAAAAAACATGAGAAGACAGTCTGTAGCAAATGCAAATATTATGCAGCAGATATGACCCATCTCTTTTGGTTCTGTCCAGTAATTCAAAGATTCTGGGGGAAAATCTCATTCTGGGTCACCAAAATCTTAAATCAATACTTTCAAGTAAGTAAACATGCAGTTTTTTTCCTAGTAACCCAGGAAGAAGCAGGCCCTAGCCATTTATTAATAAACACAATAATATTGCTTGTTAGGAAACTTGTATTAAAACATTGGCAGTCTAATAAAGAACCTAAATTTTCTGAATTTAAAAATGGGATAACATATCAAATGTTCCTAGAACAAGCCTCAGTACAGGCACAGATAGATAATAATATAAGGTCCTTCTTAAATAAATGGGGGATTTTTATTAAATCTTTAGATCAAGAAACTCAAAAACTGGTCCTGCAGCCGTTTAAGAACTCTCTCTATTTACTGGAAGCTAACTTAAGAGGCGAGTGGCTGCTTGCCTGAAAGAATGTGGTGGAAACCAGAAGGGGAGGGGGGGGCTGTGTTTTTTTTTTTTTCTTCTTCTTCTTCCTTTCTTCTTTTTCTCTGTGTGTGTGTCGGATAGGATCTGGAGAATATAGCATTACTGGAAATTATAGTTTTGGTAAGGGTTTTTATGTATTAAGAAAATATGCCATGTCAGAACTGTCTTTTCTGTTGAGTGGTTAGGTGTACATCTCTATCCGCTGAAGGTGCCTATTAATTTCTAAGCGAGACTGTATTCTGCTTTGTATTATCGTTCATTTGTGGATGCACACTGTTACTGTATCTGCTTTTGTGTTGGAACACCTATTGTCAATTGTTCTTTTTTTGGGCAAAAAAAAAAAAAACCCCTAAACCGCAGTTCCCAAACATTGCCAACACTAACTAAACCTATTAACCGCTAAAGCGCAGTTCCCCAATATCGCCGGCACTAACTAAACCTATTAACCTCTAAACCGCCACCCCTCCACATCGCAACTACCTACATTAAACTATATTAACCCCTAAGCCTAACACCCCCTAACTTTAACATAATTAAAATACACCTATATTAAAGTTACAAATACTAACTACCCATTTAAAAATAAATACCAACTTACCTGTGAAATAAAAATAAAACCTAAGCTAGTTACAATATTACTATTTACTAACTACCTAGTTAAAATAAATTCAAACTTACCTGTGAAATAAAAATAAAACCTAAGTTTAAACTAAAAAAATCTAAGATTACTAAAAATAAAAAAACTATTACAAAAAAATTAAAACTACAATTACAAAAAAGAATAAACACTAAAATTACAAAAAATAACAAATAAAATTATCTAAAATAATAAAAATGATTCCTATTCTAATACCCTATTTAAAAACAAAACAAAAAAACCCCACCCCAAAATAAAAAAAGCTAATCTATAATAAATTACCAATAGCCCTTAAAATGGCCTTTTGTAGGGCATTGCCCTAAAGTTAACATCTCTTTTTTGCCAAAAAAAATAAAACAAACCCCCCTAATTACAAACCCCCACCCCTCCAAACACACAAAATAAAAAAAAAAATTAACTAAAAAAAACCTAATCTACCCATTGCCCTGAAAAGGGCATTTGTATGGGCATTCAGCTCTTTTTAAGCCCAAATAAAAAAAGCCCTAATCTAAAAAAAAAAACACCCCAAAAAAATTCCTTACACTAACCCCAAAATTGGTATCAACAGTCGCTGAAGTCCGACGAAAGATCTTCATCCCAGCAGCGAAGCATCTTCATCCAGGCGGCTCCATCTTCATCTATTGCGGGACCGGTATCTTCTATCTTCATTTCTGCAAAGGTGGAGTAGTCATGGATGCGCGGAGGCGGAGGTCCAGGGCTTTTTTTATTTTAATGGGTTGAAAAAGAGCTGAATGCAGTGCTTCAGCAACTACCGAGTACTCAGATACACCAAGAATTAAATGCATTGTGAATCTGCTGTTTCAAGCTTATACTCAAGAGAACTACACGCTATACTATACTTCAACTCATACTATACAGTTAAAGAGTGAGTTTTATCTTTTTACTTTTTTCACTGAATGTATAAATACTTTCAATCGTTTATAGACCTCTACATGAGGGGTGTAAAGAAGCATGACAACGCTGACACCTTGAGGCCTAGTTATCAACGTGTCAACTTTCCTGCCTTCGCCGGTCCAATACGCCCGCCTAAGCTCGCCTACCATCGCCGCCGCGGACCTTCAAAATTTCGCCTAAGTTATCAATAAATCTGTCAAAAAGCCGCGCACCAAGTACGGGGCGATGAGCAGCGGACTGTGAGAGTTATCACTGATCCGATCTCGCTGCTCTTCAGCTTTTTGACAGCTTTATTGCTAGCCTGTCACTAAGCACCCACACTAAACTACACTGTTCTACCCCCTATACCGTGCCCCGGAGCCCCCCGCAACTCAATAAAGTTACTAACCCCTAAACCGCCGCTCCTAGACCCCGCTGCAACTCTTATAAATGTATTAACCCCTAAACCGCCGCTCCCGGACACCACCCCCACCTACATTATACCTAGTAACCCCTATCCTGCCCCCCCTGTACCGTCGCCCTCTATAATAAAGTTATTAACCCCTATCCTGCTGATCCCGGACCTCACCGCAACTAAATAAATAGTTTAACCCCTAAACCGCCGCTCCTGGACCCTGCCGCAACCTATATTAAACTTATTAACCCCTAATCTGCCCCCCTTACACCGTCGCCACCTATAATAAATTTATTAACCCCTATCCTGCCCCCCCTACACCGCCGCCACTGTAATAAAATTATTAACCCCTAAACCTAAGTCTAACCCTAACACCCCCCAACTTAAATATTAATTAAATAAATCTAAATAATATTTCTATTATTAACTAAATTAATCCTATTTAAAACTAAATACTTACCTGTAAAATATAGCTACAATATAAATAATAATTACATTGTAGCTATTTTAGGATTTATATTTATTTTACAGGTAACTTTGTATTTATTTTAGCTAGTTAGAATAGTTATTAAATAGTTATTAACTATTTAATAACTACCTAGCTAAAAGAAATACAAAATTACCTGTAAAATAAATCCTAACCTAAGTTACAATTAAACCTAACACTACACTATCATTAAATTAATTAATTAAATAAATTAGCTACAAATAACTACAATTAAATACAATTACATAAACTAACTAAAGTACAAAAAATAAAAAAGCTAAGTTACAAACATTTCAAAAATATTACAACAATTTTAAGCTAATTACACCTAATCTAAGCCCCCTAATAAAATAACAAAGCCCCCCAAAATAAAAAAATGCCCTACCCTATTCTAAATTAAAAAAATTCAAAGCTCTTTTACCTTAGCAGCCCTTAAAAGGGCCTTTTGCAGGGCATGCCCCAAAGAAAACAGCTCTTTTGCCTGTAAAAGAAAAATACAAACCCCCCCAACGTTAAAACCCAGCACCCACATACCCTAATCTAACCCAACCCCCCTTAATAAAACCTAACACTACCCCCCCTGAAGATCATCCTACCTTGAGTCGTCTTCACTCAGCCGAGCCACCGATGGAACCGAAGAGGAGATCCGGAGCGGCAGAAGTGATGAGAGAGAGAGAGAGAAAAAGAGAGAGAGAGAGAGAGAGAGAGAGATCAGTATGATGTATAAGGGTGCAAATCTGTATATGGTTCATACATGCGCAATGTACATAGAAAGATAATATCAGTACTATGTATGTATTATATAATATACATATGTTTATATACAGAAAATGAAGCACTATGACTGACTGGGACCGTTGTGACTCTACGTGTATACTGTACTAAGGTTGATTGGAATTGGCTGATGGTGCAGACCGTCTATTGTCCGCACAGACTGGGTTTTTGAGGCTGTTATGTGTCAGAGAAGACTGAATCAGACAGCTAGCATTGTGTGTACATTGGTACAGCCTTTTGGTGCTGCAGCTGTGTATATTAAATAAGGAGAAACTGTAAATTACTGTGAAGATGATCTGGGCCAGGTATGGGGAGAGGGATAGGTAAATTAGTGTCTGTATGTTAGCAGTGCCGAGTCACATGGAAAGTTTTGGCAGCGCAGTCACCTTATTCATGTTCGCTGTCAGCAGTTAGCGCCTGTCTCCTCCACTTGCTGTTTCTCTGGCAGTGGTCTCCATGCAGCGGTTGCTAGGCAACTAGAAGCCCAGCGTACTTTGCGAGAATTTACGTTTAATATAACATTCTAGCACAGGTAGTTACGTATATGTCGTAGTGATCTAGTGTAGATGAGGTACCTGTGTGTGTATGGGAGAGGTTTCTCCAATAAGTTACATAAATCTTTTTAACAGTACAATTATCTTCTGATTAATAAAACAGAATGCATTAGTAAGGACAGTTTTTTCCATTTGCTCTAAGCAGCATCCACTGCTGGTCATGCCGCTATGATGTTGAATGTTGCCCCAGCCTGGAGTCAGACACCAATAAAGGGCAAATTCTTGATCTGAGTGCCTTGAAAAATTGCCGCCCCCTCAAATATGCCGCCCTAGGCACGGGCCTTGTGTTCCTAGGCCATAATACGCCCCTGATAAATATACATATTTAGACATGTATATGTATGTATCTCTATGATAAAACCCTTTGCATGACTATCTTTTTCCAACACCTGAGACCTTATATTTTTGAGCCCTTATAACTTTTTTGTGCAACATTTTTAAAAAAAATCATTTTTATTAGATGGTTTTATTATGATTGTAAATGTACTTTGTAATGTATTTTTGGGGGTCAATTTTTTCAAGCTCCGTATGGATGACCGCTGCTCCATAACTTGTTCACCTGCTCTGAGGCGGCGGACAGAAAACAACCGGATCGAATATGATTGGGTAGATTGACACCCCCTGCGATTGGCCACAAATCTGCAGGGGACTGCATTGCACCAGCAGTTCACAAGAACTGCTTGTGCAATGATAAATTTATCGATGTGCGGCGGACATGATATGCTACATTGAATCATGTCCGTCCGCACTATAATAAATAGACCACTGAATGTGTTTTGTACCAACGTTTTTGTTTTTCAAAACAGCCAGAATTTTGAAGTTGTGCTTACCCGATGCATGTTAACTTCAATTGCATGCAAGTGATCACATTTACTTTCAACTTGTAATACGAGCGAAAAAACATAACGCATGCAAACAGCCTCAATAAACCCCTTTTCACTTGCATGCAACAGTTAGCATGCCACTCGTAGTCACGTCCTTAGTGTTTTTTCAGTGTTATCTGCACAGCAGAGCTTCAGCATTGGTCAAATCTCCTGGTGTGATTTTAGCTATACATACATGTAGTGCTGCATTTATACACATATTTAATACTGTTTATGCATTTTATCTGTTGCTTTAATATACAGATTATGGGGCCGATTTACTAAGCATAAGATTGCTGCTCCTTAAGCCATAAGACCCCTGCTCCTTAACACGTCCACCACCTCTGAGATGGCGGACTGCAATAATCCCGATTAGATACGATAGGGATGATTGACACCCCCTGCTAGCGGCCGATTGGCCGCGAATGTGCAGGGGGCGGCATTGCACAAGCATTTCACAAAAAATATGCTGTCGTCATTTATCGATGTCAGGCGGACATGATTTGCTACAGCAATTCATGTCAGCCCACCAAATAATAAATCAGCCCCTCTGTGTCTAATGTGTACCTAACTCATTTTGGGCTAGATTACGAGTAGAGCGCTATTTAGCACTCCTGCTCATGCGTTAACTTCACTAGACAAAGGCTTTTTGAGCACGTCGGGTTGCGCTCTTATTAGAAGTTGAAAGTAAAAAGTTTATTTTTCCATAGACTTCAATGGAGTACGAAAACATCAAAAAACGTAACACCCATACTTGCGTGCTCACCCAACTGCATATATTCAAAAGAGCTAAACCCGACATGAAATATTAATATTTCACATTCCAATGTTCTGCACATTTAAGGAATGTTCTATTTAAAAAATACACATAGAAAAAAATAATAAACATTATTAAAAATAATTTAACATACTGTGAAATATTCTAAATTCATACGGCTAGATTACGAGTTTTGTGTTAGGAGCTAAGCGGTGCTAACGAGCAGTTTTTTCTCACCGCTCACTTTCCTACAGCGCTGGTATTACAGGTTTTTACAAACCCGGCGTTAAAAGGCAAGAAGTGAGCGTAGAGCAAAATTGTGCTCCTTACCGCACTCCAATACCAGTGCTGCTTAAGTCAGTGGTGAGCTGTTCGTACGTGCTTGTGCACGATTTCCCCATAGACATCAATGGGGAGAGCCGGCTGAGAAAAAGTCTAACACCTGCCAAAAAGCAGCGTAAAACTCAGTAACGCAGTCCCATTGATTCCTATGGGGAAACACATTTTATGTTTACACCTAAAACCCTAACATGAACCCCGAGTCTAAACACAGTCTAATCTTACACTTATTAACCCCTAATCTGCCGCCCCCGACATCGCCGACACCTGCATTATACTTATTAACCCCTAATCTGCCGCTACGTACACCGCCGCCACCACCTACATTATACTTATTAACCCCTAATCTGCTGCCTCCAACATCGCCGACACCTACATTATATTTATTAACCCCTAATCTCCGGCCCCAATGTCGCCGCAACCTACCTACACTTATTAACCCCTAATCTGCCGTCCCCAACGTCCCCGCCACTATATTAAATGTATTCACTCCTAAATCTAAGTCTAACCCTAACAACCCCTAACTGAAATATAATTTAAATAAATATAAATAAAATTACTATCATTAACTACAAGCTAAAGATGGGTGCACAATGCAGGGCAGCGGCTTCAAAGGCTAATAAGATACTAGCATGTATTAAAAGAGGCATTGATTCAAGGGAGAAATTAACCTATGAGGAGAGGCTAGCGAAACTGGGTCTGTTTTCTTTAGAAAAAAGGCGCTTGAGAGGTGACATGATTACTTTATATAAATATATTCAAGGCCCATATTCAGAGATGGCAGAAGCTCTGTTTATTCCAAGAAAATTGTTTCTGACAAGAGGTCACAATTTAAGGTTGGAGCAAAGGAGATTTAATCTCCTGCAACGGAAACGTTTTTTCACTGTAAGAGCAATAAAATTGTGGAACTCATTACCAAAGGAGGTAGTGAATACCAATACCTTAGATACATTTAAAAATAGTCTGGATGCATTTCTGTATATAAACAAAATTCATGGATATGATTGCTAGTATTAAATGGGTCACCTTTTAGTGGGGTTATTTAAGCTTAACTGGAGCTTTTTGTAAGTATTTTAGATTTGTATAGGTTGAACTCGATGGACTTCAGTCTTTTTTCAACCTTATCTACTATGTTACTATGTTACATTATTCCTATTTAAAACTAAATACTTACCTATAAAATAAACCTTAAGCTAGCTACAATATAACTAATAGTTACATTGTATCTAGCTAAGGGTTTATTTTTATTTTACAGGCAAGTTTGTATTTATTTTAACTAGGTAGAATAGTTATTAAATAGTTATTAACTATTTAATAACTACCTAGCTAAAATAAATACAAATTTAACTGTAAAATAAAACCTAACCTAAGTTACAATAACACCTAACACTACACTATAATTAAATAAATTCCCTAAATTAAATACAATTAAATCAGCCAATAGAATGCAAGCTCAATCCTATTGGCTGATTGGATCAGCCAATAGGATTGAAGTTCAATCCTATTGGCTGATTGCATCAGCCAATTGGATTTTTCTACCTTAATTCCGATTGGCTGATAGAATTCTATCAGCCAATCGGAATCTAAGGGACGCCATCTTCATTACGAAGAAGACCTCGTTTGAAGAGAATGCTCCACGTCGTATGTCTTGAAGATGGACCCGCTCTGCGCCGGAAGTATGAAGATAGAATATGCCGTCTGGATGAAGACTTCTGCCCATCTGGAGGACCACTTCTGCCCGTCTGGAGGACCACTTCTGCCGGCTTTGTTGAGGACATCTTGCCGATTGGATGAAGACTTCTCCCGGTAAGTGAATCTTCGGGGGTTAGTGTTTTTTTTTGTTTGTTTGTTTTTTGACTTTTCAAAGGCTTTATGGAAGAATTTCACAAAATACAGTAAATATAGGAAAAAGGGTAAATACAACGGCAAATAATATAACAAAGGACATGAATGTCCGGTAAAATCAAATATTACTCAAGACAGACATAATCCAAGATAAACATCCGAGGTGATAAAAGTGCCCAAAGTGAGGGACTTGATAACATGTCACAAAGGAGGGACATAACGTCCCCAGATACACTTAACGAAAAGGTATGAGGAATAGGGGGAGTGGGGGAGGGAAAAGGACAAGGATGAGGGGGGGTAAAGCAGTATCCAGTCAAGAGGCAAGTGGGC
The DNA here is from genome assembly GCF_027579735.1 of Bombina bombina. NCBI lineage: Eukaryota > Metazoa > Chordata > Amphibia > Anura > Bombinatoridae > Bombina > Bombina bombina. Next base: position 774,536,746 of record NC_069504.1, read on the forward strand.
AGTGTTAGGAGAAGTATTTAGTCACTGGTCAAAGGGTTCGGTTTCCAGGTCGTGTCAAAATGAAGTTGCCAGTCAGCCCAAATTAACTCAAAGAGGTCAGAGGTGCCTACTTTGTAATAGATATCCTTCTCCATAGTGTACAGGTAGGCCATTGTGGAGCTGATTTTAGTCCACTTAGGGGGTCATTCACTCTTCCAAGCGCCAGCAATGGAGTGCTTAATAGCCATAAAAAGATATATGCATAAATAGGAGTGGTGTTTGGGGAGGGGGGGTAGCTCTAAGTGTAGAAGAGCTACTGCAGGTGATTTGTGAAGAAAGATGCCCAGTTTAGAGAGAACACGAAAGCACGTGTTCCATAGGGGGCGAAGCTTAGGACAGTCCCACCATATATGCATGGCGTTACCCCTCTGGCCACAATTTCTCCAACAGTCAGGTGATACATTTGGGAATATTTTAGAGAGCCTGGCAGGGACATAGTACCAGTGTACTAATAATTTGTAATATGTTTCAAACAAAGTAGTGCAATGAATAGATTTACGGGTAAGTTCAAAGGTGCGTCCCCAAATCTCCATTGAGAAGGACGACCCTAAAAGGGCCTCCCACTTCAAAAGATGGGCCGGAGGGTCTGGAGATGAGGATGAACCCAGAAGGGCATAGTGAAATGATAGGGGGCCACGAAGCCCATTTCCAAGTATCCACACGGATTCCCAGGCGGTCAGTGGGCAAGCTGAAGAAGGATTGAAGCCCCAACTTATTAAAAAGCTTTTGACTCTGTAGTATTCAAATGAGAAATACAGAGGTGGTACACAATCCTCTCCAATCTGAAGAATTGGGCTTAAAACCCATCTTTGGGTTGGAAATCCAAAGGTCTGACACTGTAGTGATCCCCAATTGGGCCCATTTATTAGGGTGAGTATCCTGCAAACCCATGAGGAGACCATCTAAAGAGGTAATGGGGGAAGGGTGTGGGGCTATGTGCAAGAAGTGACGGAGGCTGTCCCAAAGCTTTAGACATTCACAAATGATGGGGTTGGTAATACCTAGTTCCCGACGGCAGTGCGGGGGAGTCCAGATCAGATCTCTAATTTTCAAACTAAAGGGTAAAGAAGCCTGCTCGAGGGATCTCCATTTGCTTGAAGATTGTTTAACTCCCCACTGAGCGATATGGGTAAGCATAGAGCCCTCATAATATCTAATAACAGAGGGAGAACCTATACCGCCCCCGATCCTAGGTAATTGGAGAAGCCTATGGGCCACTCTAGGAGGCTTACCGCGCCAGATGTGTTTAGTAAATTCACCTTGAAACTGCAGTAAGATGTGTTTTGGAACCTTGATAGGGAGACAGCGAAATAAATATGTAAGTTTAGGCAGGAAAGACATTTTGAGCGCAGCTATCCTGCCTAGCCATGAGACATGGGACAAGTCCCAAGTTTTATTGAGGGAGCGGAGTTCGGCCAGTAGGGGCAGGTAATTTTCTTTAATAACTCGGTTCAAGTTCCCCGATAATTTAACTCCTAAGTGGAGGACTGAGGATTCCGTCCAATTGAAGGGATACTTGGACTTCAAGGGGGCTAAGCGCGAGTCGTGGATATCCTGAGTATATATCTCGGTTTTTGTTAAATTTAGTTTATAATATGAGTGGGCATTAAAGGAGTCCACTATTTGTAATAATCTTGGCATAGTTTGTTTTAAGTCTGACGAAAAAAGGGTCACATCATCCGCGAATAAGGCTATTTTATGGACCGTTCCATGGAGGGTGACACCTTTACTGAGGGGATCGGCTCTAATCTGAGCTGCCAGCGGCTCAATGGCCATAACAAGGGCGACAGGGGGCAGCCCTGTCTGGTGCCGTTTTTTATATCAAAAGGGGCCGACTGAAAGCCCAGTCCCCTTACCAGAGCAGAAGGAGAAGAATAAAGGGCCCTAATAGCTCGAATTAGCTCGGTAGGAAATACGAAGGTCTCAAGGACCACCCATAAATACCGCCAGCGTACCCGATCGAAGACCTTTTCGGCATCGAGAGAGATAACCGACAAAGGCTTGCGGAGACTGGAAGAAAGACCAAGAACATTTAAGAGACGGCGAGTGTTATCCGGACCCTCTCGCCCAGGAACAAAGCCCACCTGATCAGGATTGATAAGATGTGGTAAAAGGGATGCAATTCGACTGGCTAGCAATTTGGAATAAAACTTTACATCAGTGTTGATAAGTGATATTGGACGGTAGCTAGAACAATGGGAAGGGTCTTTGTTAGGTTTAAGGATCGTTATAATATGGGCCTCGAGAAATTCTTTTTTCATAGTGCCCTCATTACGGGTAAGGTTATAAAATTTGAGAAGAAGGGGCGAGAGCTCTTGGGAAAATGTTTTATAAAAATGGGCCGGGAATCCATCCGGGCCAGGAGATTTAAAGGGTTTAGAGTTTTTGATAACCTGTCGAACTTCAGTTAAGGTAAAGGGGGATTTTAGTTGGTCACACTGGTCTGTTGAAAGCGTAGGGAGATTCAGGGATTTTAGATATCTGCATAACACCTCTGGAGGCGACGGGTTAGAATGTTCAGAGTTGTGTATATTGTACAGACTCGAGTAATACTTGGCCAATTTGAGAGGGAATTTTAAGAAGGGATTGGGAAGTCTGAATACTATGTATACGTGAAGTGCCCGCTCTACATCTAAGTTTGTTGGCCAGAAGGGTATCTGCCTTGTTACTTTTGTAATCAAATAACTGTTTCAGTTTGGTTAAGTTGGTTTGGGTCCTCTTGAGTTCAATTTGGGATATGTGATTTTTTATGACAACAATCTGATTCGACAAAGTGGTTGAAGGGGCTCCTCTATTTTGAGATTCAAGTTTCCTCAACTGGATATGAGCCTGGGAAAGGGTCAAACCAGCCTTTTTTCTATTGCTCGCCTGCTTACTGATTATGAAACCCCGTATTGTCGCTTTTGCAGCTCCCCATAAAGTATCATCTTTGACCTGTGAGTTGTCATTTGTTTGTATGAAGTGTTTAATCTCAATACGTAATAACTCTCTAAACGGGACACTTGGGCTGGTGAGCATTAGGGAGGTATACAGAGGCCAATGTGTAAAGCACGTGGTTCAGTCTGCAAATCAGTATCACGTATCTAGCCTGTGGGTCTCTAATAGTCTGTATGGGCTCAAAAGCGACGCGCTTATGAAGCAAGATAGCTGTACCTCTGGCTTTTTTACAGAAGGGAGCATATTCTATATGGGTGTACAACGTGGAGGAGAGTCTGATGGGTTTGTCTATTAGCCAATGCGTTTCCTGCAAGAAAACGATGTCAGGGTTATGGTGTTTAAGAGAACGCAGTAGGAGGCTGCATTTGTGTGGGGAGTTAAGACCCCTAGCATTGTGAGTAAATAGTCTTAGTGTGGGTCGGGCATATATGACTACGAGAGGACCTGCTATACGAGTCGTATACGTCACTTGGGATAGAGTGTTAGGGAGGAGAGGGAGGGGGAAAAGGAGAAAGAAGGAAAGAGGCACTGGGAAGTACCTAAAGTGTGGTGAAAATAGTCCACCTTAGAGGAACCCTGGGGTGGGTTTTCTAGTGGGGGGAGAACTTAATGCTTTGAAAGCAAAGTGGAGATGGTAGGGCTGGAATATCAGCCCCGCTCTAACATGCAAAACATCTCTTCAGAAAACATTAAACCTTAGGTGCAGACTAAACATAGCTGAAGATGTAATAACAGTTAAGAATATATACCTTAAAAGAAAACATATTGGATCTCTTCCAGATCTCTTGAGGAAATCATTCAGAACTTTTAACTAAACTTATTTACTTAGTTAGTGCAACTTTAGTGAAGGTGTAGAGTCTGAGCCCAGAAGGGCCTGATTGAAAACATATTAAACTCAGGTGGCTGTACCAGGTTGCCCCGAGAAATCTCGGGATTGCTGCTGGGGGTTCATGGTGCAAACCCCATGATGTGAGAAGAGAGAATCCCTGGGATACCGAGGAGGCCACAACTGTCTTTGGTGATAAAGAGTCTTGTAGGAAAGCCCCATCTGTATCTAATATTGGCCTTGCGCAAGGCGGAGGTGACTGCTTGGAACTGTCGCCTTTGTTGGAGGGTGTGCGCAGATAAATCAGGAAGAAGTTGGATGTCTTTGAATTTGTCACTCAGTGTTGGCTTTTGAAAGGCGGCCTGCATCAGCCGATCCTTATACAGGAAACTGTGGAAGCACACAATAACATCCCTCGGTTTATCCTGTGCTACCAATCTAGATCGCAATGCTCTATGAGCCCGCTCCATAGTACATTTTAACCCCTCAGGGGCGCCAATAAGTTCCCGGGAACAGAGCCTGCAGGTAGTCTTGTAGGTCAGATGGAGCTACGGATTCAGGAATACATCGGAATCTAATGTTGTTGCGCCTAGCTCTGTCTTCTACATCAGCTAGCTTGAATTCCAACTGAGAGATTTGTTCAGCCAGGCTCTCGGAGTGAGCCAGAAGATTAGATTGATCCCCAGCAAAGTCATCCTGCTTACGCTCTAAGGCATCCACCCTCTCTCCAATCTCTGAGATTTCCCTCTTGAGCTCAGCCGAGCTACGTTGTATCTCCTGGGTAATAGAACGGGTTTGATTAGCCAGAAGCTTCTTGAGGGAAGACTCTGTGATGAAGTGCTGCGAGGCAGGTACTGAGTGGAAACTAGATAGAGACTCTTTGTCCTGAGAGTCAGGCTCACTCATCTCTCTATTAGGCTCCATAGCCGGTTCCCTGGACACTTGTGAAAAATGATCAAGGACTGTTTTTTTGGATTTAGGAGTGGACTTGAGGATCTTTCTAGCCGTGTGAGGCATTTTCATACAGAGTTCCAAGAACCAGAGGGAGGAATAGGAATTAAGTTATAAACACTCAGAGAATATATACAGCACAGAGTAAATGGTATATAAGCTAGATGCACCTGTACATTCAGAAGCGACCTTTTCCAACTAAGCCTTTAGGGCAGGGCTGGGAGAGATATCACATTTATGGATTACATTATTACATGCTTATTCTACAGGGCATAACAGGCGAGACATAAAACATAGGAACCTGTGGAGAGAACCAACACCAGAGCACCTTAATGTTCACCTGAATGGGAGAAAAAAGGCGTTAAAGGCATATAGGTATATTCAGATTAAGTACAACCTGTTATATGGTTAGAGCGGAGCTGAACATTGTACTATGATAGGAACTACATTATGGGTTTGAAACAGGACAGTAATAACCGTGCAGGTGTATTAGACCTAGCCCCTCACCTTAGGGAACTTGGGGGTACGACCCGAAGGAAGGGAGAGGGGAGTTGGAGGTGACCCACCCAGACTAGCTGGGGGGGAGCGGAAAGGTGAGGGGTGATCTCATAGGAATTACACTTAAAGGCCCACAATTACAATGAGTTCGCTTAATGGAATTGAAAATACGGTAAATACCAATACAATATTAACCTAGGCGAACCTCTATAGATAAGCCCCTATAGTACCTGTAAGAAGAAATGCAGGTTAAAACAACAGCACTACACCCTGAAGGCAGAGTTCAGGGACACCTGAGCTGGCGCAGCAGTCTTTTTATAGAGCTATAAGATCTAAAAGTCCTCGTTAGCCTAAATAAGAAAAGAGGAGTCACTCTTCGTGAGAACTTGAGCACTTTATGAACCAGAAGCAGTAATAATAAAGGCCTCAATACACAGTTCTCTTCTTGTAGCAGGCGGTACATTTTATGGCAAGAATAGAACAATGCAGGGCACTCTGACTTTCTGATAAAAAAGGTGTAGGTTCCTCAGGCCCACGCAATTGTTAGGATGATGTACAAGCCTGCCTTATAACAGCGGACCTGGCCTCATAACACAGGTGGTGGTAAGCATTCAGGAGATAGCAGGGAGCAGTGTGGGCTTATATAGATAGCCATCCAAAAAATTCCCAGGCAGGGGAAAGGGTAACAGTTCTAAGCAAGGTTTCTGTGATGTGCCACTTAGTTTTCAAATTATGTATTTGGTGAGCAGGGGCACGCTTTTATTTTATTTTAAATACAGTCTTGCTGAGGTGCTGGGGATAAGATCTTGTGCCTGGGGTACCATAAGGGCTCAGTTGTTACAGGGGGAGGCCCAAACTACTTCCTAGGCAATATGGTAGGACCAATATGGGGCTATGTCCTATAGCAATTAAGACTGTCAAGGGCAAGCGTGTAGTGTGCTGATGTAGGAGCAGCCCAGAGGCTACGGTCTCACCTAATTAGCACTTGTCAATCTTCCTCTCAGCTGGTCAGGGTGCGCTGTAGACCTGGATCCGGTAGGGATTCAATGTGCCGGAGAGCACGTCAGAACCTCCACTGCTCTGTTGGCCTCTGCACACGACGCTCCTAGGTTGCGGGCCCCTGGTTGGATTAGAGCGAGATCCAAGATGGCCACGACTCGCGCCAAAGCCGACTGTGCAGTGTGATGAGGTCTCCTGAAGTTCTTCTCACACACACAGGGCTCTACGCCAATCCTCTGTGGCAATTCCTCACACAGACTCCTCAGAAGGCCAGCACTATTGTTTCCTTATGACCGCGAGCCGGTCAGTTCCTCTGGTCCACTAGTGGTCTCCCAATAGTCCGCAGGAGCAGTACTGCACCTCACTGCCTGAAAGTCGGCTCCGGAGCGGATCCCCGGCCCTCTGGAGCCCTAGAGGTTCGAAATCCTCCAATGTAGAGGAGCTGGCTTACTCAGAGGCGGCAGTTCAGGGCTAGACGTCCAAATGAGACTCTGTAGTAGGGCCTGCTCAGGCCAACGGAGCACAAATATGCCAAAGGGAAGGCTCCACTGTGTCCAAGGAAAGACACTGGTATAGTGCTGTATATAAGGCACCTGAATGTTCATTTATATTAAAGTTAAAATTAAATTGAAGCACTTCTAAGTCCTTTTATAAAGTTTAAGACTCAGAGCTCCTGAAGAGTGCTTCCATTCAGCACGGCAGTTAGCTCCGCCCCATCGGTTAGTGTTTTTTTAAGAGTGTATTGGGTGGGTTTATTTTTTAGATTAGGGACTTTGGGCCGCAATAGAGCTAAATACCCTTTTAAGGGCAATGCCCACCCAAATGCCCTTTTCAGGGCAATGGGGAGCTTAGGTTTTTTTTAGTTAGTATTTTATTTGGGGGGTTGGTTGTGTGGGTGGTGGGTTTTACTGTTGGGGGGTGTTTGTATTTTTTTTTACAGGTAAAAGAGCTGATTTCTTTGGGGAAATGCCCCGCAAAAGGCCCTTTTAAGGGCTATTGGTAGTATAGTTTAGGCTAGGGTTTTTTTTATTTTGGGGGGGCTTTTTTTTTAATAGGGCTATTAGATTAGGTGTAATTAGTTTAAAGATCTGTAATTTGTTTTATATTTTCTGTAATTTAGTGTTTGTTTGTTTTTGTGATTTAGCTAATTTAATTTAATTTATTTAATTGTATTTAATTTAGGGAATTGATTTAATTATAGTGTAGTGTTAGGTGTTATTGTAACTTAGGTTAGGTTTTATTTTACAGGTAAATTTGTATTTATTTTAGCTAGGTAGTTATTAAATAGTTAATAACTATTTAATAACTATTCTACCTAGTTAAAATAAATACAAACTTGCCTATAAAATAAAAATAAAGCCTAAGCTAGCTACAATGTAACTATTAGTTATATTGTAGATATCTTAGGGTTTATTTTACAGGTAAGTATTTAGTTTTAAATAGGAATAATTTAGTTAATGATAGTAATTTTATTTAGATTTATTTAAATTTATATTTAAGTTAGGGGGTGTTAGGGTTAGACTTAGGTTTAGGGGTTAATAAATTTAATATAGTGGCGGCGACGTTGGAGGTGGCAGATTAGGGGTTAATAAATATAATGTAGGTGGCGGCGATGTTAGGGGCGGCAGATTAGGGGTTAATAATATTTAAATAGTGTTTGCGAGGCGGGAGGTTTAGGGGTTAATATGTTTATTATAGTGGTGGCGATGTCCGGAGCGGCAGATCAGGGGTTCAAAATTTTATTATAGTGTTTGCGATGCGGGAGGGCCTCGGTTTAGGGGTTAATAGGTAGTTTATGGGTGTTAGTGTACTTTTTAGCACTTTAGTTATGAGTTTTATGCTACGGCGTTGTAGTGTAAAACTCATAACTACTGACTTTAGAATGCGTTAAGGATCTTGGAGGTAGAGGGTGTACCGTTCACTTTTTGGCCTCCCAGGACAGACTCATAATACCGGCGCTATGGAAGTCCCATAGAAAAAAGGGTTTACAAAGTTTATGTAAGCCGGTTTGCGGTAAGGCCACAAAAGTGTGCGGGGGGGGGCCTAAACCTGCAAGACTCGTAATACCAGCGGGCGTAAAAAAGCAGCGTTAGGACCTGTTAACGCTGCTTTTTTAGCTTAAAGCACCAACTCGTAATCTAGCCAATAGAATATATCTACTGTATATATTTCACAGTAAGTTAAATAATTTTTTTCTTTTTAAATATTTTATATGTAATATTCCAATAACTCGCCTTAAGATTACTAAATTTTCATGTGCGCTAACCCGTTGAGCAAAACCCATATTTTCCATTCCATATTAGTGATGTTGAGAACCTAAAATTGCCATTGAATTCAATAGGCAGGCAAACTTTAAAATCTACAAGGACTCTTTCTGGCCACAATAGTGATGGAAAAGTTGTTTCAAGGGTACTAACACCTGGACTGTCGCATGCTGGAGGGGGATCCCTGGCAAAACTCCCATGGAAAATTACATAGTTTATGCAGAGTCTGTTTTTAAGCCATATGGGCCTAAATCAACTAACATTCCCAAAGTGGCTGTCTCAAAACATCCCGGACAGAAGATAGATTGATAGATAGGATAGATAGATATACATAGATTGATAGTTAGATAGAATCGATAGAAGAGAAATAGATAGATTTGTTAGATATATAATTACCCTGATAAAGTCTAATAATTAAACATGCGTTCTTGGACCCAACTAGGTTGTGTTAAGTAGTACTGTTCTTCGCACTTTCAGCCCTGTAACTACCCCTATTGGTGGAGGTCTATATGGCGGTTATGATTACCCTGACAAAGTATAACAACAAGACACGTGGTCTGGGACCCATGGTAATTTTCTTGTGTTAAGTAAAACTTTTCTTATCACTTGAATCCCTCTTACCCCCCCTTTTGTTGGAGCTCTATATGGCCTGCATGATTAGCCTGACAAAGTATAATAATAAAACATCTGGTCTTGGACCCATGGTAATTAGGTTGTGTTTAAGTAGTACTATTCTTATAACTGTAATCCCTGTTACTCCCCCTATCAAGGGAGGTCTATATGGCCTGCATGATTACCCTGACAAAGTATAACATCAAGACACACGGTGTTGGACCCATGATAACTAGCTTGTGTTAATTAGCACTTTAATCCCTGTTCCCCTCCCCTATCGGGGGTGTTCTATATGGCCTGCCTGATTACCCTGAAAAAATATAATAATAAGACATGCGGTCTGGTACCCATTTTAACTAGGTTGTGTTTTAAGCACTACCATTCTTAGCACTTTAATCTCTGTAACTCCCCCTATTTGGTGAGATCTATACGGCCTGGATGATTACCCATACAAAATATAATAATAAGACATCTGCTCTTGGTCTGCGACCCATGGTAACTATGTTGTGTTAATTAGTAATGTCCTTCGCATTTTAATAGCTGTTACTCATACTCACCCTATCGGTGGAGGTCTATATGCCCTGCATGATTACCCTTACAAAATATAATAACCAAACATATGTTCTGGGACCCATGGTAAGTAGGTTGTGTTAAGTAGTACTCTTCTTTGCAGTTTAATACCTGTTACAACACCAAATGGTGGCAGGTCTATCTGGCCTTCATGATTAGCTGCACCCAAACCCAAAAAAAAGCTGAGTGGTCTTAGACTAACACCCATGGCTAACTCGGTTGTTTCAATTAGTACTATTCTTAGCACTTTCATCCCTGTTTTTGCAATACTGTTAAAAGAAATATGATTGCTGGCAATAATTGGCTAGGTGGGCCTGGCTCACAGCAGGCTGCAAGGCAGGAGGAAAGTGCAATTCAATGGCACCAGCAAACTGAGGATTCACAACAACTATTACTAAAAATTTTAATTTTTAATTATTAAGAATACTGTCACAACAAATATGATTGGTGTAAATATTTTTCAAGTAGGCCTGGCACACAGGCTTGGAAGGCAGTAGAAAAGTGCAATTCTAGGGCACGAGCAAACTGAGGATTAAGATCATCAACAATCAATATTTTTTTAATTTTAATTAGTAACTATACTGTGACCAAAAATTATGATTAGTGTAAATAGTTGGCAAGACGGCCTGGCACAAAAGGCTGGCAGGCAGGAGGTAGATACAATTCAAGGACACTAGGAGACTGATTACTGACAGTCAAAACAGTGATGATTGACAATTTTTGAAATACTGTTAAAAGAAATATGATTGCTGGCAATAATTGGCTAGGTGGGCCTGGCTCACAGCAGGCTGCAAGGCAGGAGGAAAGTGCAATTCAATGGCACCAGCAAACTGAGGATTCACAACAACTATTACCAAAAAATTTAATTTTTAATTATTAAGAATACTGTCACAACAAATATGATTGGTGTAAATATTTTTCAAGTAGGCCTGGCACACAGGCTTGGAAGGCAGTAGAAAAGTGCAATTCTATGGCACGAGCAAACTGAGGATTAAGATCAACAATCAAAAATGTTTTAATTTTAATTAGTAACTATACTGTCTGTGACAACAATTATGATTGGTGTAAATAGTTGGCTAGACGGCCTGGCACAAAAGGCTGGCAGTGGCACGCAGGAGGTAAATGCAATTCAATGGCACTAGGAGACTGAATATTTGCAGTCCAAAAAATTATGATTTTTATTTTTTTATATACTGTTACAAGAATTATGATTGGTGCCACTAATTGGCTAGTTGGGCCTGGCACACAGGCTGGCAGATATGAGTCGTGGATGGTAGGTAGGGCAGCAATTTAACACAGTATGCTGTGTAAGTGACAAAAACACAGGCCTAATAGAAAATTGAGTTAGATTACACTAGCAAAATATTTTAAAATTTTAGAATTTAATATTAAAATTATGTTAAGAAGTGCAATGCACATATGACTCTATGAGTGGTCGCACTAGCTGGCTGCTACATAGGGCAGCAATTAACAACAGTATGCTGTGTAAGTCAGATAGACAGTTAGACACAGGCCTGATAGAAAATAAAATTAGATTACACTAGCATAATGATTTAAAGACTTTTTTGGGGGAATTTAAAGAAAAAGGTTAAGCACATACATATGAGTCGTGGCTGATAGCCTTGGAAGGGCAGCTATTAAAAACAGTAGGCTCTGTAAGTCAGATACACACACACCTGATAGAAAATACTATTAGATTACACTAGAAAAATGATTTAAATTATTTTTTTGGGGGGGGGAATTAAAAAAAGGTTAAACACATATGAGTCGTGGCTCATAGACTAGGGAGGGCAGCAAGTAAACACAGTAGGCTCTGTATGTCAGCAAAACACACAGGCCGGATAGAAAATTATATTAGATTACACTATCAAACAAATTTAAACTTTTTTTTTTTTATATTTAAATTAAGGTGAAGAAGATATGAGTGCTGGGTGGCTGCCTGGCACAGACCAATTAACCAAAAGACTGAAAAAAATGAGGTATATTAATGCTGAGTGAGCCTGACAGACACAGGCCTGATAGTAAATGTAATTAGATTACACTAGCAAAATATTTTTATTTATTTTTTTTAAATTTAAAATAATGTTATAAACGGATATTAACACTGGTGGCTGGCACAGAGCAATGAACCAGAGTATATGCTGTGTGACACAGGCCTGATAGAAAATGAAAAAAAATTACACTAGCAAAATAATTAAATTTTTTGGTTAGTTAAATTTAAACTAATATTGTTAGGGAGATATCAGTGGTGGCAGTAATCACAGCATATGCTGTGAGCCTTAAACACACAGCCTGAAAGCCAGGCAAATGCTAATAAAAAAAAAACAAAAACAAAAAAAAAAAACGGCACGAAATATAGCCCTAAAAAGGGCTTTTTGGGGTGCTGTGCTTGCAGCAGAGATGAGTGGAGTCCTTCTGGACTATAAATACACTAGCCTAGCTATGTTTTTCCTATTAATGTCAGGAGCAAAAACACAACACGTCCTCTCATTAAGAAAGCAAGGTCGTTATGAGTCTAAAATGGCGGATTCCGAGTAGCTGGGAGGGTCTGTGAGGGAGTGTCTGATGTTGATTGGCTCTAATGTGTCAGGCGGCTGTGACATAAAGGGTCAAAGTTTCCTCAATGATGACACATAGGGGCGGATCGAACATCGCCATGTGTTCGGCCACAAACGTGAACGCGAACAAGCTATGTTCGCTGTGAACCGTTCGCGGGCGAACAGTTCGGGACATCACTATTCCTTATTAGGAAATAATGGTATATACAGATATATATATTACATTATATATATATATATATACATACAGTATATACTGTATATATATATAAATATGTATTTACAAAAAAGGACATTATCTTATCAAGTGAAGAACATTGGAATGTTAAGTGTGTACAGTAAATATACAGTAAAACACATAAATACACACACATATATATACACACACAAATATATATTTTATATATACTATCGTCTATAGCAGCAATCAGACAAAAAAAATGTGGACATATGGTTACAAAGATTTCTATTGATAAAGAATACCACTTAAAATTATTTTTAAATACTCAGATGTTAATAAACCGCACTTATGTATGTGGCTTTCATCTATAAGGTACTCGCTGGGAAATATGCCCTCTATTTCAAATACACATTTTAACCAAAGAGTCAATCTGTACATTTGGGAACTAAAACATGACTTACCCGTTCCTCAGAGGAATGATGCTGCCTCTCGTCATATTCAAGGTTTCTGTTTCTTCTAACTCCTTCACAGGCTATCAAGAGTACACCATCCAGATCCCTCAAACCCTCTTTCAGGCTGTCACTTGTTTTGTATCCACGCTGCAAATAGCTAGTCAATCAGGGCACTCATGACATACAATGACCATGTGATGTCCTTGGAACACCCCTATCTGATTGACTCAAGGGGGAGCCTCCCCCTGCAGAATACATAGTAACATAGTAGGTGAGGTTGAAAAAAGACCGAAGTTCAACCTATACAAATCTAATATACTTACAAAGCAAAAAGCTCCAGTTGAGCTTAAATTAATCCAACTAAATGGTAACCAATTTTAATACAAGCAATCATATCCATGAATTTTGTTTCTAGCCAGAAATATATCCAACCCATTTTTAAATGTATCTAGGGTATTAGCATTCACTTCCTCCTTTGGTAATGAGTTCCACAATTTTATTGCTCTTACAGTGAAAAAACATTTCCGTTGCAGGAGATTAAATCTCCTTTCCTCCAACCTCAAATTGTGACCTCTTGTCACAAACAATTTTCTTGGAATAATCAGAGCTTCTGCCATCTCTGTATATAGATAAGATAGGGGTTATGTGTGAAAAAAACAATCAAGTGTAATCCCCAAAGTAGAAAAATGGGGAGGGTGCTCAGTGTAAAGAGTTATAGATAATTATCAAAATGTAAAGAAAAGATACACCATAATGAGCACTAGCTTAAATACTATTATTAAAGTAAAGGAAACAACGACATGCAGTATGTTAGAATAAAATATAACCTTTATTATGTTGATAATTAAAAAAAAGAGGGGGGGAATAAAACAAAACTTATATACAGTGTATAACATTGTCTAATAAATATACTACTATGAGAGGTGAGGAGCACCCCAAAGCTGTATATATGAGGGGAGACTGGATCAAAATTATAACTGTATAGAAATCACCAGGTAAGTATAACAGCACTTATTACGAAATATCAAGCTAATACTTAGTCACTGAGGAACATATTCAGCTGACACAGCTGACTATAACAAATAATATCAAGTGAGTAGCCTTAAGCCTATAGCAAATGACCTGAATAAAGTAATAGTATGCAGTTAAATCTAAGGGATATGATCCCCAATACGGTACCAATAACCTGTATATAAGTCTATACCAGTCCCCAAATTATCTAATAACTTATAAGAACATATATATTAAATATATGTGGAACATATTTCACACATATATAATTAATTAACGTTATGCGCCTCAGCTTCTTCAAAAGGCTCTTTTATCAACTTAATAAAGGTTATATTTTATTCTAACATACTGCATGTCGTTGTTTTCCTTTACTGTAATAATAGTATTTAAGCGAGTGCTCATTATGGTGTATCTTTTCTTTACTTTTTGATAATTATCTCTGTATATAGGCCTTGAATATATTTATATAAAATAATCATGTCACCTCTCAAGCGCCTTTTTTCTAGGGAAAACAGACCCAGTTTGGCTAGCCTTTCCTCGTAGCTTAAATTCTCCATTCCCCTTATTCACTTTGTGGCCCTTCTCTGAACTTTTTCTAGTTCTGCAATATCTTTTTTTGCGATCTGTCCAAAGAACTGCACTCCATACTCAAGGTGAGGTCTTACCAGGGATTTATATACTGACATAATTATGCTTTCCTCCCTTAAATCAATGCCTCTTTTAATACATGCTAGTATCTTAATAACCTTTGAAGCCGCTGCCCTGCATTGTGCATCCATCTTTAGCTTGTTATCTATTACTACTCCTAAATCCCTTTCCTCCTCTGTTTGGCTAAGTCTTCTCCCATTTAAATAATACATTGCCTGCTTATTTTAACTTCCAAAATGTAGAACCTTGCATCTTCCCGTATTAAATCTCATTTTCCATTTACCTGCCCATACTTCTATTTTTTGCAGATCCCTTTGTAAAGAAAATTTATCCTGCTCTGACCTAATGACCTTACTTAACTAAGTATCATCTGCAAAAATAGAGATGTCACTATTTAATCCTTGATCAAAGTCATTAATAAAAATATTAAAAAGAACAGGGCCCAGTACTGATCCCTGGGGGATTCCACTGATTACCTTTGTCAAATCTGAGCATGATCCATTCACTACTACTCATTGCTCCCTATTCTTTATCCAGTTGTTTATCCATGAGATAACATCAGCTATCCCAGTCCCTTCATTTTGTGCATTAATCTCTCATGTGGCACTGTATCAAACGCCTTTGCAAAGTCTAAGTATATCACATCTACTGACTCCCCTTAATCTATATTTTTACTTACTTCCTCGTAGAATCTAATTAGATTAGTTTGACATGATCTATTTCTCATAAAACCATGCTGATTTGAACTCATAATCTTATTTACACAAATATGCTCATCAATATAATCCCTTATAATCCCTTCAAATATCTTCCCCACTATTGATGTCAGACTAACTGGTCTATAGCTTCCTGGATCATCCCTGCCTCCCTTTTTGAAGAATGGCACCACATCAGCTTTATGACAATTCTGGGGTACTAGGATAATGAATCTTGAAAAATTAAGAGTAGTGGTTTGTCTATAACAGTGATAAGTTCCTGTAACACCCTTGGGTGTATTCCATCTGGGCCTGTAATTTTCTTTTACCATATTACCAGTTTTTTCCTGATATCCTCTAGACATAACCCAGTTAATGGTATGGGCTTGCATGTTCTAGTTTGTTCCAAAGTATCCTCCATTGGTTCCTCTCTTGTGAATCCTGTCACTATTAATCATGCTACCCTCCGCATTTCAATGTACCTATATTGTCCTTCTTAGATTTTTTGCTATTTATGTACTTAAAGTGACAGTATACACTAATTTTCATATAACTGCATGAAATAGACACTACTATAAAGAATACGATGCACAGGCACTGATATAAAAATCCAGTATAAAACTGTTTAAAAACTTACTTAGAAGCTCTTAGTTTAGCTCTGTTGAAAGGTAGCTGGAAAGCCCACTGCAAGTGGGAAATAAGACACTCCCTCTCTCCCCCTTCTTTTGCATATGAAAAGACCCTTTACACAAACAGGAGCAAGCTGGAGTAGGTAGCTGATGGTATTCTCATAAAACTTTGGGGCTTGGTTAGGAGTCTGAAAATCAGAGCAATTTTATTTAAAAATAAGCAAAACTATACATTTAAAAAAAACAAAAAAACTTTATGGGCTATCTAAATAGATCATCTAAAAAACATTTATGCAAAGAAAAAATGTGTATAATGTCCCTTTAAAGAACCTTTTAGGGTTAGACTTAAAATCCTTTGCAATTAATCTTTCATTTTCAATTTGGCTAATTTGATTGCCTTTTTGCATGCTTTGTTACATTCCTTATAAGATTGGTTTGTTGAGTCTGTTCTATTTTCTTTGAATAATTTAAATGCCCTACATTTTTTCCTAATTTCTCTTAACACATTTTTATTTAGCCATATTGGCTTTGATTTTTGATTTTTATAACCATATGGTATATGTTGATATGTATATTTATTTAACAAAGTTGTAAATGCTATCCATTTATCCTCTGTATTTTTATTAGAAAATATTTTGTCCCAGTTTATGTTATTTAATGATTTCCTTAAATCGTTGAATTTTGCTTTCTTAAAATTAAAACCCTTAGTTAAACCTTTAAGACACTGCTTATGAAAAGAGATTTCAAATGTGACCATGTTAAGATCACTGTTACCCAAATGTTCTTTGACTTCTATGTTTGTTATTATATTTGTATTGTTTGATGGCACTAAATCCAGTATAGCTTTATTCCTAGTTGGCTCCTCTATTAATTGTCTAGGGAATAGTAGATTTGTGGAGATATAATATCTTGAGTGCATATATATTAAAAATATATCAGAGGAAGTGGCAAGTATAGTTATTTATATCATGTGTGCTAAGGACTAATCCATGTGTAAATAGTTATTGAGAGTTATGAATAAGCAAAATGGGTAGTATAATATATATCCTAAATACTAAGGACTAGCTCGTATTAAAGCAGGTTGCAATAGTATAAGGGATTGGTATATTACCAGTGCCTGAATACCACTAGATATACATAATAAGTATAAATATATATAGATAAGGATTATACAGCTATAAATCGAGGAGTAGAAATAAACGAGTAAACTTTAATTCATAGATAAAACCATGTCACATAAAATTAATTGTTTGTACATTGTTTATACATAAGTCTGGACGTCCAGGGTTTTCTTTAAAGACAGCTAGCTGTGTAGGCTAAAACAAGTTGATAAAAAAAGTTAAAATAGGAATGTACCTTAGGAAAACACCTCTCTCTTTGTCTAGAGTGAGAGTTTTGGTTTCAAAAAGAAGGGAATGGATCCACTCTCATTAAGAGAGATAAAGCGCTATGGTGATAATGCCGTCTCGGCAATATGTGTGCTGTCAGCTGTTGCCTAATTTTAAAAATAAAATACTTAAGAAAGAAGCAGAATTAATCTATAGATTGAAAACCCTCCACCCAATGGGCCTTAACTCGGAATTAGATGTCACCCCTTTTATGTATGACTAATCCTTATATACATTCTATATCATCCCCTTTTAGTCTAGGAACCTCGATCAATCAATATGAATCCAAGATTTTTGTAATAAAAGTGTATATACATTAACATCTCGGTGTGGTTCAAATAGATAAGTTCCCCTATAGATCAAGTGGAAATACATTTTATTAATGTATATATGTTTTATTAATGTAATTATGTCACATGCTACTAAGATATGAATTTCTGTATTTCTATCAATATGGAATGGCAAGGCGAATCTGACAACATACGTATATATGTTATTATGATATGAATTTCCTATCAACAATGATGATATGGATAATATGGATAATATGGACTGTTAAGGTGAATTTTGAAAATATATGTAAACATGCTATCAAGATGTGAATTTCCCATCAATAGAGATCCATATCTGGATATTTACCACCTTAATAAGTTAAAGACATTTATACCACCTTAAGTACTCCAAGGACTTGTGTGAGTTAAAGATTCACGCCCATTACCCAATTAACCTATGGAGTTTCAATATACCACTATATAACAAACATGAAGACTTTAGCAACTCATTCTTGAAAAAGCCCCAGGTTAGGGGTGAAACGCGTTGAATTGAGTTGCACTTTACTCTGAACTAAACCTTTATTTGTGCACCTTACAGCCACGTATAACGGGCTGAACAAGACAGTGTATGCTCTAACCCTGGATCGCTGAATCTGCCAAGTGCACGTAAAATAGGCATCTGCCCAGGACACTACTGATGTGTCCTTTGTTTGAGGACAATTAAGGATATCCAAGATCAACCTTATCCTCATTAGACACATAGGGGCCTAGTTATCAAGCCGTCAACCTCAAATATGCTGGAATTCCGCAGCGTATTTGTGGCGAGGCTGATACGCCTTAGTTATCAAAGGCTCGAGACCGGCAAAAGTAGAATTTTGTGACGTAAGCATCGATCCGCCGGACTCAGTCCGACACAGATCGATTCTTACGTCACTCCAGATGTTCCGCACACAAGTGTGGCACATTCTCACTACTTTTGCTAGTTATCAAAAAACTAGCAGGTACGCTCGGCACTTTTACGGCCCAGCGTACCTGGTTTTCAATCCGCCACCCCTGGAGGCGGCGGATCCCATATGAATCAATGGGAGTCTGAACATAGCGAAAGTACAAGTTCGCTGCTGACAGACATCCCATTGATTTCTATGGGAGCTGTCTACACCTAACACCCTAACATGTACCCCGAGTCTAAACACCACTAATCTGTCCCCCCTACACCGCCGCAACTAAATAAAGTTATTACCCCCTAAACCGCCGCTCCCGGAGCCCACCGCAAGCTACTCTATACATATTAACCCCTAAACCGCCGCTCCCGGAGCCCACCGCAACTATAATAAATGTATTAACCCCTAAACCGCCGCTCCCTGAACCCGCCGCAACCTATATTAAATGTATTAACCCCTAATCTGCCCCCCTACACCGTCACCACCTATAATAAATTTATTAACCCCTATCCTGCCCCCCACTACGCCGCCGCCACTGTAATAAAATTATTAACCCCTAAACCTAAGTCTAACCCTAACGCCCCCCTAACTTAAATATTAATTAAATAAATCTAAATAAATTAACTCTTATTAACTAAATGAATCCTATTTAAAACTAAATACTTACCTTTAAAATAAACCCTAATATAGCTACAATATAAATAATAATTATATTCTAGCTATCTTAGGATTTATATTTATTTTACAGGTAACTTTCAATTTATTTTAACCATGTACAATAACTATTAAATAGTTATTAACTATTTAATAGCTTACCTAGTTTAAATAAAGAGAAATGTACCTGTGAAATAAATCCAAACCTAAGTTACAATTACACCTAACACTACACTATACTTTAATAAATTATTCCTATTTAAAACTAAATACTTACCTGTAAAATAAACCCTAAGATAGCTACAATGTAATTAATAATTATATTATAGCTATCTTAGGATTTATATTTATTTTACAGGTAACTTTGTATTTCTTTTAGCTAGTTAGAATAGTTATTAAATAGTTATTAACTATTTAATAACTACCTAGCTAAAAGAAATACAAAATTACCTGTAAAATAAATCCTAACTTAAGTTACAATTAAACCTAATACTACACTATCATTAAATTAATTAAATAAACTACCTACAAATAACTACAATTAAATACAATTACATAAACTAACTAAAGTACAAAAAATAAAAAAAGCTAAGTTACAAAAAAATAAAAAAATAAGTTACAAACATGTTAAAAATATTACAACAATTTTAAGCTATTTACACCTAATCTAAGCCCCCTAATAAAATAACAAACCCCCCCAAAATAAAAAAATGCCCTACCCTATTCTAAATTAAATAAATTTCAAAGCTCTTTTACCTTACCAGCCCTTAAAAGGGCCATTTGTGGGGGCATGCCCCAAAGAAAACAGCTCTTTTGCCTGTAAAAGAAAAATACAACCCCCCCCAACATTAAAACCCACCACCCACATACCCCTAATCTAACCCAAACCCCCCTTACAAAAACCTAACACTAATCCCCTGAAGATCATCCTACCTTTAGTTGTCTTCACTCAGCCGAGCCACCGATGGAACTGAAGAGGACATCCGGAGCGGAAGAAGTTAATCCTTCAAGCGGCGCTGAAGAAATCTTCCATCCGATGAAGTCATCATCCAGGCGGCGCTGAAGAAAAGTCTTCGATCAGGCCGATGTCATCTTCAAAGAGGCGCTGAAGAGGTCTTCTATCCGGGCGAAGTCATCTTCCAAGCCGGGTCTTGAATTTTCCTTCCGCCGACGCTGAACCACCTTCTTCACCGACGGACTACGACGAATGACGGCTCCTTTAAGGGACGTCATCCAAGATGGCGTCCCCTCAATTCCGATTGGCTGATAGGATTCTATCAGCCAATCGGAATTAAGGTAGGAAAAATCTGATTGGCTGATGGAATCAGCCAATCAGATTGAGCTCGCATTCTATTGGCTGTTCCGATCAGCCAATAGAATGCGAGCTCAATCTGATTGGCTGATTGGATCAGCCAATCGGATTGAACTTGAATCTGATTGGCTGATTCCATCAGCCAATCAGATTTTCCTACCTTAATTCCGATTGGCTGATAGAATCCTATCAGCCAATCGGAATTGAGGGGACGCCATCTTGGATGACGTCCCTTAAAGGAGCCGTCATTCGTCGTAGTCCGTCGGTGAAGAAGGTGGTTCCGCGTCGGCGGAAGGAAGATTCAAGACCCGGCTTGGAAGATGACTTCGCCCGGATAGAAGACCTCTTCAGCGACTCTTTGAAGATGACATCGGCCGGATCGAAGACTTTTCTTCAGCGCCGCCTGGATGATGACTTCATCGGATGGAAGATTTCTTCAGCGCCGCTTGGAGGATTAACTTCTTCAGCTCCGGATGTCCTCTTCAGTTCCATCGGTGGCTCGGCTGAGTGAAGACAACTAAAGGTAGGATGATCTTCAGGGGATTAGTGTTAGGTTTTTGTAAGGGGGGTTTGGGTTAGATTAGGGGTATGTGGGTGGTGGGTTTTAATGTTGGGGGGGTTGTATTTTTCTTTTACAGGCAAAAGAGCTGTTTTCTTTGGGGCATGCCCCCACAAATGGCCCTTTTAAGGGCTGGTAAGGTAAAAGAGCTTTGAACTTTATTTAATTTAGAATAGGGTAGGGCATTTTTTTATTTTGGGGGGGTTTGTTATTTTATTAGGGGGCTTAGATTAGGTGTAAGTAGCTTAAAATTGTTGTAATATTTTTAACATGTTTGTAACTTATTTTTTTATTTTTTGTAACTTAGCTTTTTTTATTTTTTGTACTTTAGTTAGTTTATGTAATTGTATTTAATTGTAGTTATTTGTAGGTAGTTTATTTAATTAATTTAATGATAGTGTAGTATTAGGTTTAATTGTAACTTAAGTTAGGATTTATTTTACAGGTAATTTTGTATTTCTTTTAGCTAGGTAGTTATTAAATAGTTAATAACTATTTAATAACTATTCTAACTAGCTAAAAGAAATACAAAGTTACCTGTAAAATAAATATAAATCCTAAGATAGCTATAATATAATTATTAATTATATTGTAGCTATCTTAGGGTTTATTTTACAGGTAAGTATTTATTTTTAAATCGGAATAATTTATTAAAGTATAGTGTAGTGTTAGGTGTAATTGTAACTTAGGTTAGGATTTATTTCACAGGTACATTTCTCTTTATTTTAGCTAGGTAAGCTATTAAATAGTTAATAACAATTTAATAGCTATTGTACCTGGTTAAAATAAATTGAAAGGTACCTGTAAAATAAAAATAAATCCTAAGATAGCTAGAATATAATTATTATTTATATTGTAGCTATATTAGGGTTTATTTTATAGGTAAGTATTTAGTTTTAAATAGGATTCATTTAGTTAATAAGAGTTAATTTATTTAGATTTATTTAATTAATATTTAAGTTAGGGGGGCGTTAGGGTTAGGGTTAGACTTAGGTTTAGGGGTTAATAATTTTATTACAGTGGCGGCGGTGTAGTGGGGGGCAGATTAGGGGTTATTAAATTTATTATAGGTGGCGACGGTGTAGGGGGGGCAGGATAGGGGTTAATAGGTTTAATATAGGTTGCGGCGCGTTCAGGGAGCGGCGGTTTAGGGGTTAAACTATTTATTTAGTTGCGGAGAGGTGCGGGATCAGCAGGATAGGGGTTAATAATTTTATAATAGAGGGCGACGGTGTAGGGGGGGCAGGATAGGGGTTACTAGGTATACTGTAGGTGGCAGCGGAGTCCGGGAGCGGCGGTTTAGGGGTTAATACATTTATAAGACTTGCGGCGGGGTCTAGGAGCGGCGGTTTAGGGGTTAATACATTTATAAGAGTTGCGGCAGGGTCTAGGAGCGGCGGTTTAGGGGTTAGTAACTTTATTGAGTTGCGGGGGGCTCCGGGGGCCCGGTATAGGGGGTAGAACAGTGTAGTTTAGTGTGAGTGCTTAGTGACAGGCTAGCAATAAAGCTGGGAAAAAGCCGAAGGGCAGCGAGATCGGATGAGTGATAACTGTCACAGTCCGCTGCTCATCGCCTCGCGGCTTTTTGACAGCTTTATTTGATAACTAAGGCGTATTTTTTCAGGTCCACGGCGGCGAAGGTAGGCGAGCTTAGGCGGGCGTATTGGGCCGGCGAAGCCAGAAAAGTAGACGGCTTGATAACTACCCCCCATAGTGTCACTTGGTGAATGTCCACTACTAATCATTGTTGCATCTTACAACAAGTGACGTCGGGATACACGTCACACCCAGAAGTCAGGCATACCATCTGGAAGTGAATCGGAGCTCCTTCCACGCTGAAGAAACTGCCGCCAAGAAGGGAACAAGACACCACCTGGGTCCAGAACGACTTAAGCTAGGAGAGAACTCAAGCTCAATCGGGCATCAGGCAACAGCTGACAGCACACATATTGCCGAGACAGCGTTATCACCATAGGGCTTGATCTCTCTTAATGAGAGCGGATCCATTCCCTTCTTTTTGAAACCAAAACTCTCACTCTAGACGTAGAGAAAGGTGTTTTCCTAAGGTACATTCCAATTTTAACTTTTTTATCAACTTGTTTTAGCCTACATAGCTAGCTGTCTTTAAAGATAACACTGGACGTCCAGACTTATGTATAAATAATGTACAAACAATGAATTTTATGTGACATGGTTTTATCTATGAATTAAAGTTTACTTGTTTATTTTTACTCCTCGATTCATAGCTGTATAATCCTTATCTATATATATATATATATATATATATTTATACTTATTATGTATATCTAATGGTATTCAGGCACTGGTAATATACCAATCCCTTATACTATTGCAACCTGCTTTAATACGAGCTAGTCCTTAGTATTTAGGATATATATTATACTACCCATTTTGCTTATTCATAACTCTCAATAACTATTTACACATGGATTAGTCCTTAGCACACATGATATAACCAAACTATACTTTCCACTTCCTCTGATATATTTTTTTTTTTTTTTTAATTCGTTTTTTATTATTGAGGATACAACAAATGAGTACAGGTACCACAAATACAATTGTTTCAGCATTCATATAAGAGGATTACATACTTATTAGCCAGGATACATATAGACAGTGTATGTAAGTTTTCAACTAGTTAAACCCACATAGAAGAGTATGACACAGCTGTACTCTAGAACCATTCGTTGTTTACAAGGAAAAGCAGGTATTAGTTTCCAATGGATGGTTGCACGTATCCCTCAATATCTTTTTTCTTTTTTTTTAAACTTGAAAAACAACTTAACATTTCTAATACATCTAACAACAATTAAAACTAAGTGCCTTGCTACCTAAGTAGTATACCATCATGTTGACCCTCACATGTCAAGCCCTATGGCGTAGTAAGGATGTATAAGTGGGAGAGAAGGAAGAGAGAGTTAAAAAAAAAAAAAAAAAGGGAAGAAAGAAAAGAGAAGAGAGGGGGGAGAGGGTGTGGGTGTAGTGTGGAGAGGAGAAGGGGGACCCCCTAGGTGCAATTAAGAGAAAGATTCAATCAGAATCATCTCAGACCCATCAGTTCTGTTCTGGGGGGACTCCTCGATAGTTAAAGCGGCCCATTCTCCCCGCAGAATGCCCTCCAACACTATCTCATGCTGTGCAAAGGGTTTAAGAATTTGTTTTTGCTGTCCTGGTGGTAGCTTTTCTATAAGATATCTCCATTTCCTCAGAAAAGGTTGTAGTCTATGTTTAGTGTCCCAGCAAGCATCTTGTCTCTCAATAAACAGGTGCCTAAAGAGAACCCTCTTAAACTGTGTCAATGAAGGTGCGGAGCGAGAGCACCATAGGGTGAGAATACAGTGTCTTGCAAGTAGTGTACACAAAGTCAGTAGAGACTGTTTCTTACTATCTATACCAGTCCATGTAAACAGATATATATTGGTGGGATTGAATGAAATGTCAAGACTCATGGTTACCTTAAGCCAGTATTGCAGGCATCCCCAGAATCTCTTAAGTAAGGGGCAGTCAAAAAAGTAGTGGACTAAAGAGGGATTGGGGAACTGACATTTTATGCATTGGTTTGGGAGGTGGGGGTTCCATTTCGCCCTTCTACTAGGGGTGATATAGTCCCTGTTAATCAATCTAATTTGCGCCTCCCGCAATGGCAGTGCCAAAGTTGCTGATTTGGTTTTCAGGAGACTGTCTTTGACATCCTGAACGGATATCTCCGCAGTAGTGTCCAATTTCAGTTTTTCCAATAAGCCTACCTGAGCCTTAGCACTACATGGTCGAAGAATTTCCTGATATATCCCTGACATAAAAAAGTTCCCCAGTTTGAAAGCAGTTTGGGGAATTGCAAATGGGGCCTGATTCCAGAATCCTGGGTTGGCGTCCATTAAGGCTTTAATATAATGCCTAAGCTGCAGATAGGCATAAAAATGTTGATTTGAGAGGTTGAAGGACGCTTTTAGATCCTGAAATGTTCTGACGGTGTGCGACAGCGGATCTAAAGCATCCCGAGCCTCCGCAGTCCCCTCTCGTCCCATAGTGTAAATGGAGCATGTTCATCTCCTCCTGGGAATTTAATGTTGCCCCTAATAGGTATATACTTAGGTGAAGGGCACAGTTGGCCCAGTGCCTTGTGCGCCTTAGACCAGGCCACAAGCGGATCTCTATACAAAACATTGTTCTTTATGTGTTGGGGTATATCCCCTGATTGGCAATATGGAAGGTATGCCAGACCACAGCGCTCAATTACCGCCTCCTCCAGCTGTTTGTCATAGAAGTGTGCCGTGTCCAGCTGCCAATCCAGTACTAGTCTTATTAAAGCAGCCCAGTTATAATATTGGATATGTGGCAGACCCAAGCCACCGTTAAGAAATGAGGCATGCAGTTTATTAGCTGCAATTCTGGGTTTTTTCCCCTTCCATATGAAGCAGTTCAGAGCTCTATTGAGCCTCCTCACATCTCCATTAGTCATCAAGAAGGGTAAAACAAGCAGTGGGTACAGGAGCCTAGGTAATAGTGACATTTTAAATAAGTTTACCCGTCCCGTGAGACTCAGCGGAAGGTTATGCCAGCTTGTCAAACGAGAGCATATCGAGTTGCACTGTCGGGTAATGTTGAGGTCATATATTTTATGTGGATTCTTATGTAGGTTAATACCTAAATATGTAAGGGAGTCAGTTACCTCAACAAAGGGGTACCGGGTAGTGTCCGATGTGTGTTTGTGTAGCCACAAGATCTCGGACTTAGTGTTGTTCACCTTATATCCCGAGAATCGGCCGAATATTTCCAGTATCTCAAGGATCTTAGGTATAGATGACTTAGGGGAGTCCACAAACAACAACATGTCGTCCGCGTACAGTGCTAGATGAAGTACGCGTTTCCCCAAATTTATTCCCGGAAAATTTTGCCGCAGGGTCACTGCCAGGGGTTCCAGGGCCAGATCAAAGATCAGAGGAGACAGGGGGCACCCCTGTCTAGTGCCCCTCCCCAGAGAGAAGCTCGAGGAGAAACAGCCATTAACCAGGATATGAGCCGTAGGGGTTGAGTAGAGTTTCCTCAATACCTCCATATACGAGCCTCGGAAGTTAAAGTGATTCAGGACATCAAATAGATAAGGCCATTTGACACGTCGAAGGCCTTCTCTGCATCTAGGGAGAGGAGAAATGCCTCCGAATTGTCTCCTCCAGGACGGTTCTGCCCCCGTTCCCAATAATAGTTGATAACATGTAGCACACGTCTTAAGTTGGTTACCGGGGTACGCTGGTACACAAAACCAGTTTGATCCGGGTCAAGGAGAGTAGGCAAGATAACTTTTAGGCGATTTGCAAGAATCTTCGTAAAGATCTTGTAGTCCGAATTTAAGAGCGAGATCGGACGATATGATCCCGGCTCCAACGGATCTCGGCCCGGCTTCGGAAGTAGAGTGATATGAGCCGAAGAAAAGGTATCGGAAGGGTGGTTATCTTCCTTGAAGAGACCATTGTACACTTGATTAAGTATGGGCGACACCTGCGGCAGTAGCAGACGATAAAGTTCTATGGGGAGTCCGTCTGGACCCGCTACCTTACCCACAGACAAGGATTTGATCGTGGCCTGTACCTCCTCCACTGAGATGGGGGCGTTAAGAGACTCCAATTGGTCATCTGTTAACTTTGGAAGTGATACTGAGTGCCAGAATCGTTCCAATACCTCCGTTGGAGGCTCTGATTGACTAGTGTACAGCTGTTTATAGTAGAGAGCAAAACCCTCCGCTATCTCTAGAGGTGTCCTATATGTATCGCCGTTCAGCTGTATAGCCGCAACCTCTCGACCCGTCTCTCTTGTATTTACTAGGTTGGCTAGCAGCTTACCCGATCTGTTCCCATATCTGTGGAATTTGCTCGCCGACTTCAACAAGTCAGAAGCTGCTTTCTGTTTCAGGAATGCCTTTAACTCCTCCTTAGCCAACACGAACGCCTCTTGTGTGTCCCTGGATCTGGAGACATGGTAAGTTTGGTAAGACTGTTCTAGGGTCTTCTGTAGTTCACTATGTCTCTGTTGTGCCCTATGCTTTAAATTAGCTACATAGGAGATAATATGTCCTGTTAGAACTGCTTTGGCAGTATCCCAGAACAGCTGTGGTCGATCCAGGTGCTGGTGGTTCTCTGTATAGAAATCATTCCAGCAGTGTGTGAGGTATTTTTTGAAGGCCTCCGAGGTCAACAAGTATGATGGGAATCTGAGCATATTCCTATTTGGCTTATTTCTGTGGAGCTTCAGTATCAGTCCCACTGGGGCATGATCTGACAGTAAGATAGTGTATATTTTCTCTTGACTAACCCTGGGAATTAACCCTTCTGATATCCAGAACATATAAATTCTAGATAGAGAGCCTGCCGCCTTGGACAGGCATGTATAGCTCCTTTCCAGAGGATGTCTCCTTCTCCAGATGTCGCACACCGCCAAATCTGAGTGGAGTTTGGAGAAAACCTTTGTTTCAAATTTTCCCCTATGTTTTGAAAGCCGAGCATTAGCGTCTACCGGACCCAACCAAGTTCTATCCAGCTGCTGACTTGGAGTCAGATTAAAATCTCCCCCCAGAATAAGTGGAGCATCACCAAAAGGAGTCAATGCTTGAGTCAAAGTGTTCCAAAAGGCAAGAGTTTTAGAGTTGGGGGCATAAATATTGCAAAGAACGTAGATGGTGTCCTGAATTTTAACCCTCAGTATCAGAAATCTACCCTCCTTATCCTTATACGTCTGCAACAGTTCAAATGAAAGGCGCTTACCAAATAGAACAGCCAAACCTCTACTTGAGCTAGTATAAGATAGATAAGAGATCGATCCCACCCATGTTTGTTTTAATTTGTCATGTTCTGTATCTGTTAAGTGGGTCTCTTGAAGGAACGCTATGTCAGAGTCTAGTTTTTTTAAATGAGAGAGGATCGCTCTCCTCTTTACTGGGGAGTTAATACCCCCCACGTTCCAAGACGTCATTTTAAGTGTCATTTATATCCATATAGAGGGGATAAGAGGAATGGGTACAGAGAGGGCGGGGAGGAGAAAAGAAAGGGGGGGAGAGAAGAAGAAGAGAGAGAGAGAGAGAGAGAAAGAAAAAGAGGGAAAAAAAAAAAAAAAAAAAGTTGAACTGTGTATATGTGGAATCAGGGTATGTGTTGCCTAGTTTGGCCAGAATAAGGTGTACATTATATTCTACAAGCTTGGACATGGCATCCAACCAACATATATAGCAATGTTACGAGGGGTCTTATCCACACATACCTGAAACAAAACTTGCAAATTTCTCTTGTTAAGTGTATCCAGTCCACGGATCATCCATTACTTATGGAATATATTCTCTCCCCAACAGGAAGTTGCAAGAGTCCACCCACAGCAAAGCTGCTATATAGCTCTTCCCCTAACTGCCATATTCAGTCATTCTCTTGCAAGCCTCAACATAGATAGGAGGTCGTGAGAGTCTGTGGTGCTTTATACTTAGTTTATTCTTCAATCAAAAGTTTGTTATTTTCAAATGGCACCGGAGTGTGCTGTTTATCTCAGGCAGTATTTGGAAGAAGAATCTGCCTGCGTTTTTCTATGATCTTAGCAGACGTAACTAAGATCCATTTGCTGTTCTCACACATTCTGAGGAGTGAGGTACTTCAGAGGGGGAATGGCATGCAGGTTTTCCTGCAGATAAAGGTATGTGCAGTAAAATATTTTTCTAGGAATGGAATTGACTAAGAAAATACTGCTGATACCGAAGTAATGTAAGTAAAGCCTTAAATGCAGCGATAGCGACTGGTATCAGGCTTATTAATAGAGATACATACTCTTATAAAAATGTGT
Organism: Bombina bombina; assembly: GCF_027579735.1. Lineage (NCBI taxonomy): Eukaryota > Metazoa > Chordata > Amphibia > Anura > Bombinatoridae > Bombina > Bombina bombina. The sequence goes on from NC_069504.1 coordinate 774,565,578, forward strand.
TTTAAAACGTTTACTGGCATGTTTAATCGTTTTTTAACGAACATTGGTGATAACACTGTAATGTTGGTATAGCCTTAAATGCAGTAAAAGCGACTGGTATCAGGCTTATTAATAGAGATACATACTCTTGTAAAAATGTGTTTTAAAACGTTTGCTGGCATGTTTAATCGTTTTTTAACATATGTTTGGTGATAAAACTTATTGGGGCCTAAGTTTTTTTCCACATGGCTGGCTTAAATTTTGCATAGAAATAGTTAACTGAAGCTTCCCACTGTTGTAATATGAGTGGGAGGGGCCTAATTTAGCGCTTTTTTGCGCAGTTAAAATTACAAAATGAATCATCTAGATTCCCTCAGCAGTCCCATGAATACTACAGGACATTTCTAAAGGGCTAAAAAGACTTCCAAAATCGTTTATAGGGAAGGTAATCCACAGCTCTGCTGTGGCAGTTTTGTTATGTCTGTTTTTAAAAACGTCTATGTCGTTTTTTTGATCTGTTTTTTGCATTAAGGGGTTAATCATCCATTTGCAAGTGGGTGCAATGCTCTGTTACCTTATTACATGTACTGTATTGTTAACTTGATTTGAAGTGTTTTCCAAGCTTACTAGTCTCATTATTAGTCTGTTCTAACATGTCTGACATAGAGGAAGCTCTGTGTTCATTATGTTTTAAAGCCATGGTGGAACCCCATCTTAGAATGTGTACCAGATGTACTGATTTCATGTTAAATAATAAAGATCATTTTTTGTTTTTAAAAACATTATCACCAGAGGATTCTGTCGTGGGGGTAGTTATGCCGACTAACTCTCCCCACGTGTCAGACCTTTTGACTCCCGCTTTAGGGACTCACGCTCAAATGGCGCCAAGTACATCAAGGGCACCCATATCGTTTATTTTACCAGGGGATTCTGTCGAGGGGAAAGTTATGCCGACTAACTTTCCCCACGTGTCAGACCCTTCGACTCCCGCTTCAGGGACTCACGCTCAAATGGCGCCAAGTACATCAAGGGCGCCCATAGCGTTTATTTTACAAGAAGTGACAAAGGTGGTGAAAAATACTCTGGCAGCAGTATTAGTCAGACTACCTGAAATTAAAGGAAAGCAGATAGCTCTGGGGGTAGATACAGAGCATACAGACGCTTTAAGAACCATGTATGATACTACCTCACAATATGCTTAGTCTGTGAGTGAATGACTCAGGGAAGATGATTTAACCTGATTCTGATATTTCTACATTTAAAATGTATGCTTGAGAACCTCCACTTGTTGCTCAGGGAGGCTTTGACTGCTCTGAATGAATGTGTACAATCGCAGGGCCAGATAAATTGTGTAGTCTGGATAAATAATATGCAGTGCCGGTGTGTACTGATGTTTTTCCAATACCTAAAGAGGTTTACTACAATTTTTTTTAATAAGGAATGGGATAGACCAGGTGTGCTCTTCCCCTCCTATTTTTTTTAGAAGAATGTTTTCTAATAGTTACCACCACACGGGACTTCTGGCAGACAGTTCCTAAGGTGGAGAGAAGAGTTTCTACTCTAGCTAAGCATACCACTACCTCTGGCGAGGACAGTTGTGCTTTTTAGATCCAATGGATAAAAAATGTTTATTCAACAGGGTTTTATCCTGCAGCCCCTTGCATACATTGCTTCTGTCACTGCTGCTGCGGCGTTCTGGGTTGAGTCTCTTGATGAGGCTTTACAGTTAGCGACTCCATTGGATGAATATATTTGACAAGCTTATGCTAGCCAAATTCCTTTGTTTTCTGATGCCTTTGTTCATCTGACTAGACTAACGGCTAAGAATTCTGTTTTTTACGATACTGGCGCGTAGAGCGCTATGGCTTATATCATGGTCAGCTGTCGTGACTTTAATAAATAAGCTATTTAACTTCCCTTCAAGGGGCAGACCCTATTCGGGCCTGGTTTGAAGGAGATTATTGCTTATATCACTGGAGGGTGGCATCCACTTCCTCTAAGGCAAAACAAGAGGGAATTTTTGCTCAGTCCAAGGCGGTCTGGAGACAATTGGACCTGAAACAAAGATAAGCAGGCCAAGGAGCCTGCTGCTGCCTCTAAGGCAGCATGAAGGAACGGACCCCTATCCTGTAACGGTTCCTATAGGGGGCAGACTTTCATTCTTCGCCCAGGTGTGGGCAAGAGATGCCCAGGATCCCTAGGCATTGGAATTTATATCTCAGAGATATCTTCTGGATTTCAAAGATTCCCCCCCAATAGAAAGGGGAGATTTCGCCTTTCACAATTATCTGCAAACCAGATAAAGAAGGAGGCATTCTTACATTGTGTACGAGATCCATCCAGTTCCAAGAGAGGAACAGGGACAGAGTTTTTACTCAAATCTGTTTGTGGTTCCCAAGGAGAGGGAACCTTCAGACCTATTTTGGATCTAAAGATCTTAAACAAATTCCTCAGAATTCCGTCATTTAAGATGGAAACTATTCGTACCATCTTAACTATGATCCAGGAGAGTCAATAGAGGACTACAATGGATTTGAAGGATGCTTATCCTCACATTGTGATACATAAAGATCACCATCGTTTTTCAGGTTTGCCTTTCTAGACAGGCATTACCAGTTTGTAGATCTTTCCTTTGGGATATCTACAGCCCCAAGAATCTTTATGGAGGTTCTGGGGTCGCTTTGGCGGTCCTTAGGCCGCGGGGCATAGAAGTGGCCCCTTATTTAGACGACATCCTGATACAGGCGTCAAACATCCAAATTGCCAAGTCTCATACGGACGTAGTACTGGCATTTCTGAGATCACATGGGTGGAAAGTGAACAAGGAAAGAGTTCTCTATCCCCAATCTCAAGGGTTTCCCTCCTAGGGACTCTGATAGATTCTGTAGAAATGAAAATTTACCTGACGGAGTCCAGGTTGTCAAAGTTTCTAAATTTCTGCCGTATTTTTCATTCCATCAGCGCCCTTCGGTGGCTCAGTACATGAATGAAATCGGCTTAATGGTAGCGGCAAGGGACATAGTACCGTTTGCACGTCTACATTTCAGACCGCTGCAACTATGCATGCTCAGTCAGAGGAACGGGGATTACACAGATTTGTCCCCCTGTTAAACCTGGACCAAGGGACCAGAGATTCTCTTCTATGGTGACTATGTCGGGTCCATCTGTCCAAGGGTATGACCTCCCACAGGTCAGATGGGACAATTGTTACAATAGATGCCAGCCTTTTAGGTTGGGATGCAGTCTGGAACTCCCTGAAGGCTCAGGGATAGGGGACTTAGGAGGAGACCCTCCTTCTAATAAATATTCTGGAATTGGGAGTGATATCCATGCTCTTCAGACTTGGCCTCAGTTAGCAACTCTGAGGTACATCATTCTCAGTCGGACAATATACACGACTGTGGCTTACATCAGCCATCAAGGGGGAACAGAAGTTCCCTAGCGATGTTAGAAGTCTTACAATAATTCACTGGACAGAGACTCACTCTTGTCTATCAGCTATCCATATCCCAGGTGTTGAGAACTGGGAGGTGGATTTTCTAAGTCGTCAGACTTTTCTTCCGGGGGAGTGGGATTTCCTCCGGAGGTCAAGACCAAGCAGGAGAGGGCTTTGGTGTTTTTGACAGCGCCTGCGTAGCCACGCAGGACCTGCTATGCAGATATGGTGGACATGTCATCATTTCCATCACGGTCTCTGCTTCTGAGACAGGTCCCTCTACCTCAGGGTCCTTTCAACCATCTAAATAGAATCAATCTGAGATGGACTGCCTGGAGACTGAACGCTTGATGTTATCAAAGCATGGCTCTCCGAGTCAGATATTGATACCTTAATACAGACATGAAAGCCTGTCTCTAGGAAAATTGAACTTAGATATGGTGTAAATATCTGATTTTTTTTTTCATCAAGTAATTTTTATTATTTTCAAAACAAGATCAAACTGAAAATCACATATAACAAGTGTACAAGAGTGTAGTGCCAAGCGTACAAACATTGTTCACATGTACAATAGCATATACATTAGGGTCATATAACATTTTATGATATCAATTCAAAGCACTCTATTTCAAGATTTGTTAGGTCAGGTGAAGAAATATTAAACATATTATGTTAAAACACACATACCAGTCATAATTGCCTGTATTAACAGTTTTCGGGTATATCTTTGCTTATTTTCAGGTTTTAGGTGGTCTGCTGTTCCCAAATAAAAATTATATCTACAATAGCATCCTGTTTTCTCTTATATGCATAATATACTTTTTCCAATTCAAGCACGTGACTCACCTACTTTACCCACATAGTGTATGAGGAGACAGCAGTTTTCTTCCAGAACCTAGGGATCAGGCGCCTGGCGCAGCTAAGCATACATTGTAGTAATTTCTTTCTATATACACATGGAATTTTAGGGATATCACTTAGCAGTATCAGACTAGGTGTGAGCACTACAGGTCTACCCAGCACCCTATCAATATGTTTATTTATGCTGTCCCAATAAGGTCGGAGGCATGGACAGGACCACCAAATGTGCGAAAGAGTACCCACCCCCCCACAGTGTCTCCAACAAAGTGAGGACGAATTAGGAAAAATGCTACGTAAGCGGTGGGGGGTCAGATACCACCTCGAAAGAAGTTTGTAGTTTGTTTCCACCATTGCCATTGAGAGGGAGGATTTTTTGGTCTCTAAAAAAATCCGCTGCCACTGGGTGTCTGTGATTACTATGTTTAATTCTTTTTCCCATTTTATGATGTACGTGGGTTTTTTACTAGGGAAAGTTCCTCTGAGAAGTTTATATATGATGGACACATGGGATTTAGTGACTGAGGTAGTTGTGCACAGCGTTTCAAAGGGGGTAAGAGGTCTGACAAGATTAGCCGTATGGGCACTATTATGAATAGCATGTCTAATTTGAAAGTATGGGAACCAAAGGTGGAAAGGGGCACCTAGGAGTTGATGGATATCAGCTTGGGATCTAATAAGTCCATTTTGGAGTATCATGTGTGTTGGTATGTTAGTAGGTTTACCATCTAGACGTGGTGAGGGAAAAGTGTGTGCCTGTAGCAATAAGGGGTTATTGAGCACAGGGGATAGAGGGGAAATGGGAGTCGAGATCTGATTCTCTTCAGATAGAGTTTTATCCCATATTTTAAGGGTAGAAGCTATATAGTAGTTTCCCCAAATTTCTGATGGTCTATTTCTGTGTGGGATCCAGCACTGGTCGCCCAGGTTCAGGCCACCCACCAGAGATGTTTCTATTTGTATCCAGGGTTTCTCTAGGGGGGAATGTTTCCATGCAACTATGCGAGCCATATGTGCAGCTTTATAATAATACATCAGGTTTGGGGATCCCAGTCCTCCATCTTCTCTCTTTAAAAACAGGGTGTTCCTGGCCACCCTGGCTCTCTTGTGATCCCATATAAATAAGTCGAACATTTTTTGTTGTTTCATTAAGTACTGAGTGGGGAGATCTAGTGGGAGGACCTGGAACAGATATAGATATTTAGGAAGGAGGTTCATTTTTATCGTATTAATACGTCCAGCCCAAGAAAGGTGGCCCTGTTTACTCCAAAGCTCTAGGGATTTATTAGTTTCTATTTGGAGAGGTGTATAATTAAGATTAAACAATTCCGTGTGGTTAGGAGATATGTCTAGCCCTAGGTATCTAATTTTGCTAGTTATCTGGAATGAGGTGTTATTTGTTATATACTGTACTTCGTCCTCTGCAAGATGTAAGGGTAATATCATAGACTTTTCCATGTTGATGGAGAAGTTGGAAACCAATTTATAACTTTCTAATTCTCTGAGTATAGTGGGGATGGAAGAAAGTGGAGAGCTTATTGTAAATATAATGTCATCAGCATATAAAAGACATTTTTGACAAATCTCTCCAAAAGTGACTCCGTGAACAAGGGGATTGCTTCTAATTCGCGCCGCCAATGCCTCCACCGCCAGAGCGAATAGGAGAGGGGATAGGGGACATCCCTGACGTGTGCCATTATTTATGTGGATTTTTTGTGAGAGTGTATTGTTTGCGTTAACGCGCGCTGAAGGGGCAGAATAGAGTACTTTAATGCGAGTAATTAATTTTTGCGAGAATCCAAACTTCGACAGGATGGACCAGAGAAAGTCCCAGTCCACCCTGTCGAAGGCCTTCTCCGCATCTGTAGATAGCAAGATCAGGGGCATTTTGGTAGATGAAGCGGTAAACAAAGTGTGCAGAACTCGAATGGTATTATCTTTAGCCTCCCTACGTGGGATAAATCCCACTTGATCGGAGTGCACTAAGGAAGGTAAATGTTTATTAATTCTCGTGGCAATTAGTTTAGCATATAACTTAATATCAATGTTTATTAAGGAGATAGGGCGATAGTTGGCTACTTTATCAGCAGGTTTATTTGGCTTAGGGATAACAGAAATAGTGGCTTCTAGGAGATTTGGGGTTAGCTGACCTTCTTCATCTAATGATTGGTACATGCTCAACAAGTGGGGGCCTAGTAGGGTTTTAAACTGATGATAGAATTTGGGCGCAAAACCGTCAGGTCCCGGGGCTTTGCCCTGGGGGAGGTTTTTAATTGCCAACATAAGTTCCTGAATAGTGAATCCATCATCCAGTGCCTCGCAGTCTTCTTGAAGTAATGTGGAAGCTGGATATTAGTTAAGTAACTATTAATCTTAGCTAGCTTAGTTTCCATGTCAAGGGAGGGGAGGTTATATAATGAGGAGTAGTATTGTGCAAATTGGTTGACAATGTCAGTGTTTGTGGTGAATGTGGTACCATCTGGGCCTGTAATTTTATCTCTAAAGGTTTTGTAGCGTTTCTTTTTCAGGGATCTAGCAAGAAGGCGCCCAGTTTTATTACTTTCAACAAAGAATTTTGATTCGGAGGATATGGCTCTCATATGCGCATGTTTAATTAAGTAGTGGTGTAGGTCCTCCCTGGCCTGTTGGGATTTCTGTAGGAGAAGTTGAGATTGAGGGTTCTGTTTTAGGTCATTTTCACACTTGTTAAAGTTGGAGGTTAATGAATTAAGTTGGCTCTCTCTTTGCTTACGTTGTCTATGCGTGTGCCCCATTATCACCCCCCTTATATAGCATTTATATGCTTCCCAGTTATTGGTTGCTGAGGTGGCTGAGGGGGTATTAAAAGTGAAAAACTCAGTTGTCTTTTCTTCTATATCAGTTGTGATCAATGGGTCTAAGAAAATCTGGTCACTTAGTCTCCAATGTTGCAGAAATTGTGGTTTAGCCGACCATAAAAAATTTGTACACACCATACTATGATCTGACCAGGAAGTGTGAAAAAGTCTAGAGCCGTATAGTGAGGGTAGTGTTCGTTGTTCGCATAATATATAATCAAGGCGTGTGTATGAGCGTTGTGGATTAGAGAAGAATGTAAAGTCTTTTGTAGTTGGGTGTGTCACTCTCCAGGTGTCAAACATGGGTATATTGCGTATAGCCTGCCAGTTAGCTTTTATCTGCGAGTTTTGTATATAGGAGCGGCCTGTGGAGGTGTCTAGTGTGGGGTTGATTGGGAAGTTAAAGTCTCCACCTAGGAAAACTGGGCCTTTCGAGATATCTAAAATATGATTGATGACCTTGCGGAAAAATGAAGATCTGGGACGGATAGGTGCATATATATTTGCCAGTGTAATGGGTCTACCAAAGTAAAGACCTGTCAGAACTAAAATCCGCCCCTCTGCGTCAGTGTACTTGTCTAGTAGAGTGAATGAGGAACCCTTCCTGAAAGAGATACATACGCCATTATGTTTTGTCGGTCCAGAACTTAGAAAATTCTGATCATAATATAACTGCGAAAGTCTGGGCTCATTGGTCTTTTTAAAGTGAGTCTCTTGTGTCATAATAATGTCAACTTTCTTCCGGTAGAAGTCGTGAAATGCTATAGAGCGTTTTTGAGGGGACAGGAAACCCTTAACATTTTGTGTGGCTAACCGAAATTGACTAGGCTGGTTTTGTTCAGGCATTTGACCCTTAGCGTTAGCGTCTAAACTTATGGAGGTGTGCTTTTGTTTTCAACAATAAATATGAAGTAAACCAACCCTGCTATAATATGCACTCTGATAAATACTTCACTATCTAGCACACTTGAATGGTATAACTGTTTTAACAAATGAAAACTTGTAACAGGTACTCCTTGAACTGTAAGGGGGGAGGGGAAAAGAAAGAAGGGAGGAAAGAAAGAAAGAAAAAAGAAAGGAGAGAAGGGGGGTAGGCAAGTGGGAAGAAGATAGGTGGTAGAAACAATTAGGGAATAAAGTAGAAGGATTGAGTAGGGGGATGAGTACAGTATGACGGAACTCCCCCGACAGGCCGAGGGTGAGAGACATAAGAACAAAAACATAAACATGTAAGAGGGCGCATCCCAGTATATTACACATCTCTTAACATGTTACCCACGATGTCACATAGGTATAAAAAAACAAATGTAGAGTAAAAGTCTGAGGTAGTTGAGCTCACAGACAAGCAAGATGAGAAATAGCTCATTATATAGTCATTCAACAGTGTCCCGCTATGGCATCTAACTACTTATACTCATGACCTCAGGGTACTTGTAGTTAGTCCAGGTCAAGGCTGGTCGTGTCCGCCGTGGGGGGGACACAATCAGTCAGTTCTTCATTCTGTAATCCTTCAAGCAAACAAGAAGGAGTGAGAGATAGCACAAACATAACTTCCATAACTGGTGCACGATTGCACAACTAAGATTCAGTGCTAACTTGAATCCGTATTGCTGATAGGACTTCAAAGCAAGGGTAGATTCGCTCATGTGTTATCCATTGAGGTGGAGGGATCTGGGCATATCTTTTTCCTGTTTTTCTTGTCAACTATTTCGGACCAGAGACGTCTCTGAGGCTTTGGTTGTGGTAGTTTGCGTGTCTCGGGCTGAGGAGTGGTGGTTTCTGGAATAGGAATGTCCAGCAGCTTACAAAAATCTTCAATTTTTTCTGGGGAGCTGCACTCATGACGTTTTCCATTTTTAATAATTTGCAGCGATATGGGAAATCCCCACCTGTAAGGGATCTGTAGAGTTCTTAGGTGGGAGGTAAGGATGGTAAATCCCTTTCTGAGTTGCAGCGTCCTAGTGGACAAGTCCTGAAAGATTTGGACCTTTGCACCCATATAAGAGAAATGTGGTTGTGTTCTAGACAATTGTAGAATTTTCTCTCTATCCTTATAGCTCAGGAAACAAATTATAATGTCCCTTGGAGGTTGATTATCGTTTGGCTTCGGACGCAGAGATCTATGTGCTCTCTCCAAAGGTATGGGTTCAATCACACGTTGGTTAGAAATTGCCAGAGACTGAAACAAATTTTGTAAATATTCTGAAATATCTTCGCCTTTGATTGATTCAGGGATTCCGCGTATTCGGAGGTTATTTCTGCGTGCCCTATTTTCGACATCATCAAGCTTATTTTCTAATTCAAGGATTTGTGATTGTTGGGCCTCTATGGAGTGTGACATTTCTGCCATTTCCTTAGTAATTTCTTCCCTATCATCTTCCAATGTCTCCACTCTAAATCCAAGCTCATTAATGTCCCTTTTTAGGTCCGCACACTCAGCTTTAATGCATAACTTCACCTGGTCAATTAAGTCCTCCATAGCTTTTAATGTTACCGGTGCTTCTTTAAGATGTAAATGTGGGTTAGAAGGCGGTGTCAAGGGCTCTTGAGCGTGTGGGCTTTCACATAAATCTTCATCTTCGCTAGAGGCCTGTGGCATATCAATTTTCTTTTTTGTGCTATCTGTCTTTTTGAAAAAGGAGTTTACAGCTCCCGATGTAGATGTGGATTTTAAGGCCTTGTCAGGTTTTGTGACCCTGCGCTGCGACATGGTTGAGATAGATTTGCACTTGAAATAAACTTTTGTCTCCGCTTTTCTTTTTACCTCTTTCACCTCCTTCTGTTATGCTTATCAGGCAGCGTGATAGTGAGTCTGTGCGTCTCTAGCAAAATGGAGTAAATCAGACCTGTACAATCATACAGCTTGTTCTCTTTGCATAATAAAATAAGTAGTGCCTTTAGTGCTGTATTGTGAATTTGTCTAGATCAATGCTTCTCATGGGGAAATGGGTAATGCTGTCGGAGCTTGGGGTGGTGTGTGGTTCTTTCACTGTGCTGTGAGGTCTCTGTTATTATGCCCCATTAAAAATGGCGACTGCCATGTGGGTGCCGTAAAAGATGCAGCTTACCGGATCTGTGTAAAAGTCCGTAATGAGCGGGTGGTACGGCATGTCGGTCTCTGGGCAGTCCGTGAAGGTTCTGTGCTCTCAGCAGGTGATTAGGTGAGCTTGGGCTGATATGTGATCTCGGGACTCTGTCCTTGCGCTTACTCGAGAGAGGCTTCAGCCGCGGCCCATGTCGTTGTCAGATTGCGAGGTCTGGAGTCCACACCGGGACCAGTAAATGATAGCGTTACATTCTCTAGTCCTTCCCAATGCTCTGGGTATCAATTTTAGGGCACTGTTGAGGTTAATAGATGGCCCACGGGAGAGTTCCGTCTCCACTGCAGCAGGAGCTTTAGGCTGGTGCGGCCATTCAGAACGCCCGCACGCTCCGCCCCCCGTAAATATCTGATTTTTATGAATCCAAGGGTTACTCATGGAGTAAAGTCTGGATTCCCAGGATATTATCTTTTCTCCAAGATGTTTTTGAGAAAAGGGTTGTCGGATAATTCCTTAAAAGGGACAGATTTTTACTCTGTCTATTTCTTTGCACAAGCGTCTGGCAGGTTTCTAGACGTTCAGGCATTTGGTCAGGCTTTGATTAGATCCAAGCCTGTGTTTAAACCTGTTGCTCCGCCATGGAGCTTAAACCTGGTTCTTAAGGTTCTTCAGGAAGTTCCGTTTGAACCTTTTTTTGTTCCATAGATATCAATCTTTATCTTGGAAAATTCTTTTTGGGTAGCTATTTCCTCGACTCGTAGAGTCTCCAAGTTATCTGTGTTACAATGTGATTCTCCTTATCTGGTCCTTCGTACGGATAAGGTAGTCCTGCGTACCAACCTGGGTTTTTTCCTAAGGTGGTATCTAACAAGAACATCACTCAAGAGATAGTTGTTCCATGCTTGTATCCTAATCCTTCCTCAAAGAAGGAACGTCTATTACACAATATTGGACGTGGTTTGTGCTTTAAAATTTTACTTACAAGCTAATACAGTTTTCATCAAACGTTCACCTTGTTTGTTGTCTATTCTGGACAGAGGAGAGGTCAAAAGACTTCAGCAGCCTCTCTGTCTTTTTGGTTAAAAAGCATAATCCATTTAGCTTATGAGACTGCTGGTCAGCAGCCTCCTGAAGGGATTACAGTTCATTCTACTAGAGCTGTGGTTTTCACTTGGGCCTTTTTTAAATGTGGCTTCTGTTGAACAGATTTACAAGATGGAGTCTTGGTCTGCGTTTCATACTTTTTCAAATTTAACAAATTTGATACCTTGCTTCTTCGGAGGCTATTTTTGGGAGAAAGGGTTTTTTACAGGCAGTGGTAACTTCCGTTTAAGTATCTGCCTTGTCCCTCCCATCATCCGTGTACTTTAGCTTTGGTATTGGTATTCCATAAGTAATGGATGATCCGTGGACTGGATACACTTAACAAGAGAAAACATAATTTATGCTTACCTGATAAATTTATTTCTCTTGTAGTGTATCCAGTCCACGGCCCGCCCTGTCACTTTAAGGCAGGTAATTTTTTCATTTGAACTACAGTCACCACTGCACCCTATGGTTTCCTTTCTCTACATGTTTTCGGTCGAATGACTGAATATGGCAGTTAGGGGAGGAGCTATATAGCAGCTTTGCTGTGGGTGGACTCTTGCAACTTCCTGTTGGGGAGAGAATATATTCCATAAGTAATGGATGATCCGTGGACTGGATACACTACAAGAGAAATAAATTTATCAGGTAAGCATAAATTATGTTTTCTCCCAGATAAGCCATAATACCATATGAACCAATATATTCCCACAGCAGTGGTCTCCCTATCCCCACCACAACCCAAATATTTCCCAGAAATTGAACTCCCTGTAGCAATAAAGCAACTATGAGCTCCCAGCAAAGATATCTAGCGATACATTGTAATGGTAATGTCTGGGGATATGTGCAAACTATTGAATAATAAGGGGTTCCACAGCAATACACAACACACCTGGCGACATGTAATACAGTGAAGCAATTACCAAATCCGCTCCCCTCGCCACCCAGCCCACAGGCAGACTCCGCCCGCGGAGGAGGCAGCAAGAAGGCCAGATAGAAATACACATATATGAAACTCCCATGTAACAAGTCTACCCCCCACCCCCCGTGAAAGGAAAAGGTAATACATTGTAATGAGTGCAATTTGGTGAGTACACAGGGTAGGAGAGGACAAGTCGTAGTACACTGATATACACTGGGCCGAGTAGGTAATGATGTTGCTAATCCTATGGCCCACACGAGCCCCCCACCGCCCCCCCCACAGGCGGGCCTCGCCCGTGAAGGGAGCAACAAGCAGGCCAGGCAACCGCCAGATGCGGGCCTGGAGTGGAACCTCCAAACAGAGAGTCCACACCCGTCCAGACACCCTAAAGTCTCAAAAACACAGAGTAATAGTAGGAATGGGCAGGGTGCATAACGCCTGGGGACCTGTATGGGGGGAAAATTCAATGTTAGAGTCCATCCAGCTATAAGGGCACATAAGAAAAGTGTTAGTTCAGAACTGTTAGGTGCAGATATAAGCAAGGCAATCAAACAAACATTAAACAAAATTAAATCAACGAGCATCACACTAGTTAACAATAACTGATATAACATGTTCAAGCCCGTGATTCCACATTGTCCTCGGGCATGCAAGGTGAGACCCGAACCGGGTCTCTCCTTCAAATCACCAGTCTCTAGGAGTGTTCTTTTAGAGTCATATGTGCATTTTCTTTGTGAAAGTCTATCAAAAACAAATAAAATCATAAACAGTTACAGTGATAATTATGATATAATTACGTGCTGCGTCATGAGAAAGTCCAGGGCCCTCAGCCCGCGTCCTTCTGTTTCCTCTCCGTTTCCAAATAGCTTTCCACTGCCTGAGGGGAGTGAAAGTATTTAGGGCCTGCAGGGGTTTGCAAGCGAAGCTTGGCTGGAAAGAGCAGAGCTACTTGTCGGTCTTGCTCATATAAGCGTGAGCAAATAGGTGAGAAATCTTTCCGCTGCCTCGATACCTCTGAAGAAAAATCTTGAAATAACAAGAGCCGATTGCCCTCATATAAAACTTCTTTCTGGAGGCGATAAGCCCTTAAGATTCGCAGCTTCTCTTGGAAGTTGAGACACCTGAAGATTACTTGTCTCGGTTTCATGTTGTTGTTTTCCCGATTTCTTTCAGGGCCTACTCTGTGAGCCCTCTCCACATCCAAGGGCAATATATCGTGTGGTATGCCCAGAAGCTTTGGCAGAATTAAAGCTGCAAAAGCCAGGAGATCCTTACCCTTGACTTTTTCAGGCAGACCCACCACCCGCAGATTATTGCGGCGGCTGCGATTTTCCAGGTCCTCCACACGCTCTTGCAGTAACTTATTCTGGCGTAGTATTTGTTGTAAGGAGTTACTAGATGCCGCCTGTCTGTCTTCTATCTCAGAGATGCGGCCCTCTGCTTCAGAGATACAGGTAGAGTACTGCCTGACCTCGCTAGTTAGGGTGTCAAGTCCTGCTTGCAGGTTCTCCATTTTAGGGAGAAAGAAGGATTTCAGGTCTTTCATAAATTGTGTCTGATCTCCAGTGCGTTTGGCGGTGTCATCTGGGCACATCTGAATCACCGCCTGGGTTTCTAGCTGGTGTTTAGCTTTTCTATCGCTGCCTTTATTTTTCTGGCTCATGCTGTCACTTTGATGTGATTTCAATTTCTGAAAGTATTCGTCCACTCTCATCAGCAAATTCAGTAATTACCCAGAGTCCACAAACGAATAGTTATATAGAAGCTGGCAATGTAGATTACAGATCTCACAGCCCCAACTGAGCAAATATCCAGGTCAGGCCTCAATAATAAAAGTGCGTGCCAAGAGGAAAGAGAAAAAAAAAGTATTTGAAACCAAAATGGCCCACAAATGCAAAACCCCAGCTATTTCATAAGTCCAGTTTAGACAGAGTAGAAGGGGATAAGGTGATACTTAGCTTCAATCTGATCCAGAGAGCAAAAAGGGGTCCTAGCAGATGTGGCCCCCGGTCACTGTAGGTACTGCGGTAGTCACGCACAGCAACTCCTCCACCCAAGCCTCTGTCCTAGTCAGTCCCAGGCTAAATGTTTTTATAGATCCGCCTAAGTGTGTTGTAGGGCCAGCCTGTGTAATATCTCAGTGGCCGTCTGGTTCTTACCGGACTGATGCGATCGTGCGTGCCCAATCTGCACAGTTAGATAATTGCCTCCTTAGCCGTGACCGGAGGTAGCTTGTCCACAGCTCCCCCAAGCCTCACACCCCAGTCACACCGGAGAGAGTCGGGTTCCGGGTATTCTAAGGGACGCCACTCAGTCCCGGATCCTCCAATGCTGCCCCTTCAAAGTATATTGCTATCGCGGTGCCATGTAATCTGGCCGCCCACGTGGGTAAATTCACTGCAGTGCAACCGGGGGATAAAGTAGCTGTTAAACTTAGCGCAGCACTTTTGGTCAGTCGGCGATGTCCACTGTGAGGGAATCCCAACAAGATATAGCTGCGGGGAGGCAGATCAGGAGCAAAAAAGCAAGGTATATAGCAAGTTTAGTTATTTCTAATGGCGGAGCTCTCGTTCCTTGCTGCCGTCTGCCAAGCCCTCCCACCGGAAGTCCTCTGATATATTTTTAATATATATGCACTCAAGATATTATATCTCCACAAATCTACTATTCCCTAGGCATTTGAACGCCAGTACACCCCTCCCTTCTGTCTCATTGCCGTGTTGGAGGGTCCCTGTATGAGATACCCTATTGTACTAGGCTATTAGGGAATCCTTAGTGCCAACTATTTTTTTCCTCGTCTATCCTCTATTAATTGTGACAAGAAGTTATCCCTGAGAACATTTAAAAATCTATCCCCCCTTAGCCAGTGGTGGCTGGTGAATTTTGAAGATGGTGGTGCACTAGACCCCACCCCTTGAAATAAAGTCCCGTGCCTTAAATGTAAAACTATGTGTATATGATAGATACGCACTTCACGCACACAGACACTCCGCACACTACACAAACATATTTGCATGCACACTATACACTATACACAGACTACATACTATTTTGTAATGCATTTCCCATGAAATATAACTCAAAACCAGTATTGATATAACACAACTGCCATAAAAATATAGATCTATCTAGGGCATCAGGATCCCACATTGCTATTTTATTTTGATTAAAAAAGCAGGTACATTACCCAAACAACCACGTGTGTGTGTGTGTATATATATATATATATCTATATATATATATATATATATATATATACAGGTATATATATATATATATGCAATTAAAATATAGTTCATAATAGAGACCTTAGCTTAATAACGGGTAAATTGCCTCCCTTATGCACACTAGCTGCTTGTCTATAAATGTAAGTCTTGAATATAACTTGGCAGCTAAAACTGCCTGGGTTAACAAATGCAGAGCTTATCAGCACAGATGAACAGTTCCAGCGGGTTGTACTATGATTTTCCAGAAAAGAACACTAAAAAAATAAAACCACATAATATAAGACAACATTTCACAATATAATGTCAATCATGCATTTCATTTTTCTTTCTTTACTAAACATAATTTAAATAACTTTTTTTTCTAGAAATACCATGCTGGCTGTATGGACGCACCTGCATAACTCAATACATTACAACACCATACCAAGCTATAGAATACTTTAATTAACCAATATATTTTTTTCTCTCAAATCAAGGCCAAGTCAAAACATCTTTAAGTTATTTTATCCCAGATAAATTAAACTTGTTGAAAGCAGACCGGCAGTCTGGACCAGCATATAGAAATATAAAATAGTGCATTGCATAACAGAGAGCTTTCTGAAAATGTAAAAAAAAAAAGCATAGCTATCTTAAAAATTAAATCATTCAGCACCATTTAAATAGAATTAGTAAAATGAAAATATGAAAGCATGCCCAAGTTATCACTGCTTTGGTCATAATGCAGCTAACATCCAAACAAATAATATGTTCAGGGCAGACCAGCAAAATATTTGATGTGGGAAGCACCAGGATTAGTAGCGGCAGAGGCAGCCATGGCGCCAAGTATATTTATAAATATTTTATTTCCTCTCTAAAGGACCTAGTGAGTACTAACTAGCAAACAACTTAGGAAAAAGCAATTTGACAGCACGAGACACCTCTGTCTGCATGCGGTCCTGCATATGTTACGATTCGTAAGATATACAGAACCGTAAGATATACAGAACCGCATGCAGACTACAGAGGTGTCCCGGTGCTGTCAAATTGCTTTTTCATAAGTTGTTTGCTAGTTAGTAGTTAAGGTTATTTAAAGAGGAAATAAAATGACTGTGTGACCGAGACTCGTAATAAATATAACACTAGCTCACACAGAAAGTTAAGTTAACATTATTAGCAGCATAGCTCGCACTAACCTGAAGCGCTGTGTCCAAGCATAGCATCAGCCAGAAGAGTACTTAAATTCAGACAGGTCTAGGAGCGGCAGAGGTGAGCTAAGTAAATGTGTAACAGTCTTCTCTTCTGACTACCAGTGGTGCGGCTGCCAGCGCCACAGCCTGAATAACTCAGGCTGGAACAGGCTTCTCTCCTGACTACCAGTAGCGAGGCTGGCAGCGGCACTCAGCCCAGTGGTGGCAGGAAGGTGGTGCGAATACCCTCTGGAGCCGTGGCTGCGTGTGTGTATAAAACATTTGTGCAGTAAGTAAAACTGATGTTCACCTATAAATCTAGGTCCATGGCACAAATATACAATTTACCATATAAATAATTGGTTTAACATAAAACTTACCTGGACATCATAAAGGGGCCCTGTGCGGCACAGTGATAGAGCAGCAGGAAGTGGAACAAATTCTTATGCTCTATAATAGTTTTATAGCGCACCCTACAGTTCCCAATGTGCGCCTCCCACACACACGGTCTCAGTGTATGAGTGTCACGTGACAGCTGGCTCTCACTCACACACTGAAAGCTGTGTGATTAGCAAGGCTATGGACTGGGTTGTGTGCGGCGCTACAGGCACTGCAGACAGAAAGTGGAAAGTGCTTTTCCCTATTCTTCTATCTATCGCACATGCGGTGTGATAGCATTAAACATGGCAATTTTTTTTTTTTAAGATAAAACTGCAGTGGAGCCTGGATGAAAAATTATATTATTATTAATAAATAAATAAATCTTATTATTAAGCCAAAAAGATTTATTTATTTAATTTGTTAATTTAAATTTTTTATTTTTTTATTTCTTTCTTATTCTTTTGGGGGTTCACGTGCTCATGTGCTCCTATTGAGGAGCCTTAGCTGAATTACTAGTTTAATTGGCCCAGTTTAGTTTATATCAGGGTAGTTAGAATCTCCCATAATTACAGAACTTTTAGTAGCAGCCTTACCTATTTGCATTAGTAGCTGAGTTTCCTGAATGTCACTAATGTTGGGGGGCTTGTAGCATGTTCCAAGTAATATTTTTTAGGATTTTTTCCTCCACTCTTTATTTCAACCCACAGGGTTTTAACATTGTCACCTGTATCATTATAAATATATTCCCTTATTGTAGGAGTAAATTTATTATTGGCCTTAAAGCTACTTAGATAGCGAAATATGATGCATATAGGGGGTCAAAAAATGAATTTAAAAAATATTATCAATCTACATAATTAAAATGATCCAAGACATAGCAGAATGTCTAGCATGTGCACAAGATAATATAAATATTCCAAATCATCTTGGAATACTTGCAAAATATGTAAAAATGGCCATTTCAAGACTATCATGTGCCTTTAGATGTCCAATTTGCAAAGTGTAAAAAGGTTTTGAAAACTTGAAAAAATGGAAAGTATTTAGAAAATGAATTTTTATTGCTGATAACTTTTTAGTTCCATGTTAAATATAGAACTTTTTTTTTTAACAAACTCCACTACTGAGAGCTTTCTGCTGATTGGTGGCTGTGCGCATAAATCTTTTGTCATTGGCTCACCCCTATGTATTCAGCTACGCACAGATGCATAGGAAAATATTACCTTTTTTCTCAGATCAAACAGGTGTTGGTGGCATAGTAACCCAGCACATTGGCTTCCTCCAAGAACAGTCATATAGTATAATATTCATAGGCGTGAGAAGGGGGTTAAACAGAAGTGTTCAGTCAAATTATAATGTAAGCTTCCAGTAATGCTTTGCTGCTCTTCTCAGCCCCTATCACTGGGTGTCCCAGCCTAACCTCATCAACAGTGCTAATCTGGGAATTTCTAAGTAAGTTTTTAAAAGGTTTTGTATTGTTTTTTTAGATTAGTATCTGTGCATATTCTTTTTTATAATTGTGTCTATTACATGCAGTTATATGAAAATTGGTGTATACTGTCCCTTTAAGTGAGCAATTTCCATGCGTATAAGAAATAGGACTTCCAATGTCTGCTCATTAAAGAAACAAAAAACATAAAAAAAATTCAATTTACTTCTATTATCACATTTACTTTATTCTCTTGTTATCCTTTGTTTTTGTTTTTTATACAGTCCTCCAGAAATATGCAGACTACATGTCTAGAAATCTTTTCAGCAAAGAATACCATGAGAACTAAGTAAATTTGATAACAGAGCATACATTTTTTTTAAAAAAGTTTTTAATCTACTTCTATCTGAATCACAAAAGAAAAAATGTGAGTTTCATGTCTTTTTAAGTTTAGTAAATTGGTGTAAATTTTATCCCATTATCAATTTTTCATTGTTCTCTTGCTGTCTTTATTGGAATGTAAGCATAGGAGCCAAACCATTTTTGGTTAATCACCTGGGTAGCGCTTGCTGATTGGTGGCTACATTTAGTCACCAATCAGAAAGTGCTACCCAGGTCCTGAACCAAAAATGGGCTGGCTCCTATGCTTACATTCTTGCTTTTTCAAATACAGATAGGAAGAGAATGAAGAAAAAAATGATAATAGGAGTAAATTAGAAAGTTGCTGCTCTATCTGAATCATGAAAGTTTAATTTTGACTAGACTATTCCTTTAACTTCTTAACGACCAAGAACGTACAGGGTATGTCCTACAAAAACTATCACTTAATGACCAAGGACATCCTCAGGGGTTTCAAGCAATGGAAGTGATTGTGATTGCTTCCAGCCGCTTTCAAGGTATTGCAGTGATGCCTCGATATTGAGGCATCACTGCAATACCTTTTTTTACCCACTGATGCAGAGAGAGCCACTCTGTGGCCCTCTATGCATCTGCCAGCGATGGTGCCGATCGTTGGTGGGTGGGAGCCATAGCAGGGAGGCGGGTGGGCGGCTCATTGCTGGAGTAGTTCTGGCCACTGTTCCGGGAGTGTGTCGAGGGGGGGCGGGAGTGTGAACGCGAGACCGCTACACAGTGCAGTGAGTGCTCACAATGCCTAATGGGTAGGAGGGAGAGGGGAATAATTGTTGGTAAAGGGATCTGGGAGGGGGTAGGATATTGAGGGGGGGGCAGCTACACTACAGAAAAATGGGGTGAAAAAAAATAAAACAAAAAAATGAGCAAATTTGATTAGAAACTGTGTACTGGCAGACAGCTGCCAGTACCTAAGATTACCATAAATAGGAATAGGGGGAGGTTAAGAGATCTGTTTGGGGGGATCGTGGGGGTTCGGGGGGGTTAGGGGGGAACCTACACTGCAGAAACTATATAAATATATATGCTAAAAAAAGGCTTATATTTCTCCTGTTAAGTGTAGTCAGTCCACGGGTCATCCATTACTTCTAGATCTGTGGTGTTTTTTAACTTAGTTTATTTCTACAATCAAAAGTTTGTTATTTTTAAATGGCACCGGAGTGTGCTGTTTTATTCTCAGGCAGTGTTAGAAGAAGAATCTGCCTGGGTTTTTTTCTATGGTCTTAGCAGACGTAACTAAGACCCACTGGCTGTTTCTCATCTGAGGGAAAAGTGAGGTAACTTCAGAGAAGGGGAATAGCATGCAGGGCCCCCCTGCAACAAACAGGTATGTGCAGTAATTTATTTTCTGAGGAATGGAATTGACTGAGAAAATACTGCTGATACCATTGTAAAGTAAGTTCAGCCTTAAATGCAGCGATAGCGACTGGTATCAGGCTGATGTGTGTGTGTGCACTGAATGTATTTTCTAAGGAATGGAATTGACTCTGAAAATACTGTAAATACTGAAATAATGTATGAGCCTTAACTGCAGTAAAAGCGACTGGTAGCAGGCTTGTAAATAATAATACATAACTTTTAAATGTATGTTTAAAACGTTTTACTGGCTTGTTAATCGTTTTTTGTGAGGTACTTGGTGATAAAACTTATTAGGGCATGATTTTTACCACATGGCCATTTTTGTTTTCTGCATAGAAACAGTTTCTGAGCTTCCCCACTGTTGTAATATGAGTGGGAGGGGCCTATTTTAGCGCTTTTTGGCGCAGTAAAAATTCAGTCACAATCTGTCTACTTCATCCTCCATGATCCAGATCGTCTCTAGAGAGCTCAGGGGTCTTCAAAATCCATTTTGAGGGAGGTAATCAGTCACAGTAGTCCTGGGACAGTGTATTTGACTGTGAGAAAAACGTTAATTATATAATTGTTATCCGTTTTTGGGTACTAAGGGGTTAATCATCCATTTGCTGGTGGGTGCAATCCTTTGCTAACTTAATACATTTACTGTGAAAATTTGGTTGCTATAACTATTTTTGATCATTGTTATTTCAACTGTGTCAGTTTTTCTGTGCTTCTTAAAGGCACAGTAACGTTTTTATATTGCTTGTAAATTAATTTTGAAAAGTATTTCCAAGTTTGCTAGTCTCATTGCTAGTTTGTTTAAACATGTCTGACTCAGATGAATCTCTTTGTTCACTATGTTTAAAGGCCAATATGGAGCCCAATAGAAATTTGTGTACCAATTGCATTGATGCTACTTTGAATAAAAGTCAATCTTTACATGTAAAGAAATTATCACCAGACGACGAGGGGGAAGTTATGCCGACTAACTCTCCTCACGTGTCAGTACCTGCGCCTCCCGCTCAGGAGGTGCGTGATTTTGTGGCGCCAAGTACATCAGGGAGGCCCTTACAAATCACTTTGCAAGACATGGCTACTGTTATGACAGAAGTATTATCTAAGTTGCCAGATTTAAGAGGCAAGCGCGATAGCTCTGGGTTAAGGGTAGAGCGCGCGGATGAGATGAGAGCCATGTCAGATACTGCGTCACAGTTTGCAGAACGTGAGGACGGAGAGCTTCATTCTGTGGGTGACGGATCTGATCCAGGGAGACTGGATTCAGAGATTTCCAATTTTAAATTTAAGCTTGAGAACCTCCGCACTTTGCTAGGGGAGGTATTAGCGGCTCTGAATGATTGTAACACGGTTGCAATTCCAGAGAAATTATGTAGGTTGGATAAATACTATGCGGTACCGGTGTATACTGACGTATTTCCTATACCAAAAAGGCTTACAGAGATTATTAGCAAGGAGTGGGATAGACCTGGTGTGCCTTTTACCCCTCCTCCCATATTCAGGAAAATGTTTCCTATTGACGCCACCACACGAGACTTATGGCAGACGGTCCCTAAGGTGGAGGGAGCAGTTTCTACTTTAGCTAAGCGTACCACTATCCCGGTGGAGGATAGTTGTGCCTTTTCAGATCCAATGGATAAAAAATTAGAGGGTTACCTTAAGAAAATGTTTGTTCAACAAGGTTTTATTTTACAGCCCCTTGCATGCATTGCGCCTGTCACTGCTGTGGCAGCATTCTGGTTTGAGTCTCTGGAAGAGGCCATTCGCTCAGCTCCATTGGATGAAATAATGAACAAGCTTAAAACACTTAAGCTAGCTAACGTATTTGTTTCTGATGCCGTTGTGCATTTAACCAAACTTACGGCTAAGAACTCCGGATTCGCCATCCAAGCGCGCAGAGCGCTATGGCTTAAATCCTGGTCAGCTGACGTGACTTCTAAATCTAAATTGCTTAATATTCCTTTCAAAGGGCAGACCTTATTCGGGCCCGGCTTGAAAGAAATTATTGCTGACATTACGGGAGGTAAGGGCCATGCCCTACCTCAGGACAGGGCCAAATCAAAGGCCAAACAGTCTAATTTTCGTGCCTTTCGTAACTTCAAGGCAGGAGCAGCATCAACTTCCTCCGCTCCAAAACAGGAAGGAGCTGTTGCTCGTTACAGGCAGGGCTGGAAAGTTAACCAGTCCTGGAACAGGGGCAAGCAGGCCAAGAAACCTGCTGCTGCCCCCAAGACAGCATGAAGAGAGGGCCCCCTATCCGGAAACGGATTTAGTGGGGGGCAGACTTTCTCTCTTCGCCCAGGCTTGGGCAAGAGATGTCCAGGATCCCTGGGCGTTGGAGATCATATCCCAGGGATATCTCCTAGACTTCAAAACTTCTCCTCCACGGGGGAGATTTCATCTTTCAAGGTTATCAGCAAACCAAACAAAGAAAGAGGCGTTTCTACGCTGTGTACAAGACCTCTTACTAATGGGGGTAATCCACCCAGTTCCGCGGACGGAACACGGGTAGGGATTCTATTCAAATCTATTTGTGGTTCCCAAAAAAGAGGGAACCTTCGGACCAATCTTGGACTTAAAAATCCTAAACAAATTTCTAAGAGTTCCATCATTCAAAATGGAAACTATTCGAACCATCCTTCCCATGATCCAAGAGGGTCAGTACATGACCACGGTGGATTTAAAGGATGCCTACCTTCACATACCGATTCACAAGGACCATTACCGGTATTTGAGATTTGCCTTCCTAGACAGGCATTACCAGTTTGTAGCTCTTCCCTTCGGATTAGCTACGGCTCCAAGAATCTTTACAAAAATTCTAGGATCACTTCTGGCGGTACTAAGACCGCGAGGCATAGCGGTGACTCCGTACCTAGACGACATTCTGATACAAGCGTCAAGTTTTCAAACTGCCAAGTCTCATACAGAGATAGTTCTGGCATTTCTGAGGTCGCATGGGTGGAAGGTGAACGTGGAAAAGAGTTCTCTATTACCACTTACAAGACTTCCCTTTCTAGGGACTCTTATAGATTCTGTAGAGATGAAAATTTACCTGACAGAGGCCAGGTTATTAAAACTTCTAAATGCTTGCCGTGTCCTTCACTCCATTCCACACCCGTCAGTAGCTCAGTGCATGGAAGTAATCGGCTTAATGGTAGCGGCAATGGACATAGTACCATTTGCGCGCCTGCATCTTAGACCGCTGCAATTGTGCATGCTAAGTCAGTGGAACGGGGATTATTCAGATTTGTCCCCCCCTACTAAATCTGGATCAAGAGACCAGAGATTCTCTTCTATGGTGGCTTTCTCGGCCACATCTGTCCAAGGGGATGACCTTTCGCAGGCCAGATTGGACGATTGTAACAACAGACGCCAGCCTTCTAGGCTGGGGAGCAGTCTGGAATTCCCTGAAAGCTCAGGGATTATGGACTCAGGAGGAGAAACTCCTCCCAATAAATATTCTGGAGTTAAGAGCAATATTCAATGCTCTCCTAGCTTGGCCTCAGTTAGCAACTCTGAGGTTCATCAGATTTCAGTCGGACAACATCACGACTGTGGCTTACATCAACCATCAAGGGGGAACCAGAAGTTCCCTAGCGATGTTGGAAGTCTCAAAGATAATTCGCTGGGCAGAGTCTCACTCTTGCCACCTGTCAGCGATCTACATCCCAGGCGTGGAGAACTGGGAGGCGGATTTTCTAAGTCGCCAGACTTTTCATCCGGGAGAGTGGGAACTTCATCCGGTGGTCTTTGTTCAACTGATTCGTCGTTGGGGCAAACCAGATCTGGATCTCATGGCGTCTCGTCAGAACGCCAAGCTTCCTTGTTACGGATCCAGGTCCAGGGACCCGGGAGCGGTGCTCATAGATGCTCTGACAGCCCCTTGGGTCTTCAACATGGCTTATGTGTTTCCACCATTCCCAATGCTTCCTCGTTTGATTGCCAAGATCAAACAGGAGAGAGCTTCGGTGATTCTGATAGCGCCTGCGTGGCCACGCAGGACCTGGTATGCAGACCTAGTGGACATGTCGTCCTGTCCACCGTGGTCTCTGCCTCTGAGACAGGACCTTCTAATTCAGGGTCCTTTCAAACATCCAAATCTAATTTCTCTGAGGCTGACTGCATGGAGATTGAACGCTTGATTCTATCAAAGCGTGGTTTCTCGGAGTCGGTTATTGATACCTTAATACAGGCTAGGAAGCCTGTTACCAGAAAAATTTACCATAAAATATGGCGTAAATATTTACATTGGTGCGAATCCAAGAGTTACTCATGGAGTAAGGTTAGGATTCCTAGGATATTGTCCTTTCTACAAGAGGGTTTAGAAAAGGGCTTATCTACTAGTTTGTTAAAGGGACAGATTTCTGCTCTGTCTATTCTTCTACACAAACGTCTGGCTGAAGTTCCAGACGTTCAGGCTTTCTGTCAGGCTTTAACTAGGATTAAGCCTGTGTTTAAGTCTGTTGCTCCGCCATGGAGCTTAAACTTAGTTCTTAATGTTCTTCAAGGCGTTCCATTTGAACCCCTTCATTCCATTGATATCAAGTTGTTATCTTGGAAAGTTCTGTTTTTGATGGCTATTTCCTCGGCTCGAAGAGTCTCTGAGTTATCTGCCTTACATTGTGATTCTCCTTATCTGATTTTCCATTCAGACAAGGTAGTTCTGCGTACTAAACCTGGGTTCTTACCTAAGGTAGTTACTAACAAGAATATCAATCAAGAGATTGTTGTTCCATCTCTGTGTCCTAACCCTTCTTCAAAGAAGGAACGACTTTTGCATAATCTGGACGTAGTCCGTGCCCTGAAATTCTATTTACAGGCAACTAAGGATTTTCGTCAAACTTCTTCCCTGTTTGTCGTTTACTCTGGACAGAGGAGAGGTCAAAAGGCTTCGGCTACCTCTCTCTCTTTTTGGCTTCGTAGCATAATACGATTAGCCTATGAGACTGCTGGACAGCAGCCTCCTGAAAGGATTACAGCTCATTCTACTAGAGCTGTGGCTTCCACCTTGGCCTTTAAAAATGAGGCCTCTGTTGAACAGATTTGCAAGGCTGCGACTTGGTCTTCGCTTCACACTTTTTCAAAATTTTACAAATTTGACACTTTTGCTTCCTCTGAGGCTGTTTTTGGGAGAAAGGTACTTCAGGCTGTGGTTCCTTCTGTTTAATGTTCCTGCCTTGTCCCTCCCTTCATCCGTGTACTTTAGCTTTGGTATTGGTATTCCATAAGTAATGGATGACCCGTGGACTGACTACACTTAACAGGAGAAAACATAATTTATGCTTACCTGATAAATTCCTTTCTCCTGTAGTGTAGTCAGTCCACGGCCCGCCCTGTTTTTACGGCAGGTCTAAATTTTAATTAAACTCCAGTCACCACTGTACCCTATGGTTCCTCCTTTCTCGTCTGCTTGGTCGAATGACTGAGTATGATAGGTGAGGGGAGGAGCTATATAGCAAGCTCTGCTGGGTAATTCTCTTGCAGTTTCCTGTTAGGAAGAGAAATATTCCATAAGTAATGGATGACCCGTGGACTGACTACACTACAGGAGAAAGGAATTTATCAGGTAAGCATAAATTATGTTTTTAGTACTGGCAGACTTTCTGCCAGTACTTAAGATGGCGGTGACAATTGTGGGATGGGGGAGGGAAGAGAGCTGTTTGAGAGGGGTCAGAGAGGGATCAGTGGGTGGGATGTATCAGGTGGGAAGCTGATCTATACACTAAAGCTAAAATTAACCCTACAAGCTACCTAATTAACCCCTTCACTGCTGGACATAATACAAGTGTGGTGCACAGCGGAATTTAGCGGCCTTCTAATTACCAAAAAGTAATGCCAAAGCCATAAATGTCTGCTATTTCTGAACAAAGGGGATCCCAGAGAAGTGGTTACAACCATTCGTGCCGTAATTGCACAAGCTGTTTGTAAATAATCTCAGTGAGAAACCTAAAGTTTGTGAAAACGTTTGTGAAAAAATGTACGATTTTTTTTTATTTGATCGCATTTGGTGTTGAAATTGTGACATGAAATATACCAAAATGGGCCTAGATCAATACTTTGAGTTGTCTACTAAAAAAAATATATACATGTAAAGAGCTTTTCAGGGATTCCTGACAGATATCAGTGTCCCAATGTAACTAGTGCTAATTTTGAAAAAAAAAAAAATGGTTTGGAAATAGCAAAGTGCTACTTGTACTTATTGCCCTATTACTTGCAAAAAAAACAAAGAACATGTAAACATTGGGTATTTCTAAACTCAGGACAAAATTTAGAAACTATTTAGCATGGGTGTTTTTTGGTGGTTGTAGATGTGGAACAGATTTTGGGGGTCAAAGTTAGAAAAAGTGTTTTTTTTTTATTCATTTTTTCATCATATTTTATATTTTTTTTACAATAAATTATATTATATGATGAAAATAATGGTATCTTTAGAAAGTCCATTTAATGGCGAGAAAAACGTTATATAATATGTGTGGGTACAGTAAATTAGTAAGAGGAAAATTACAGCTAAACACAAACACCGCAGAAATGTAAAAATAGCCCTGGTCCTTACAGGGACATGAAACCCAAAATGTTTCTTTCATGATTCAGATAGAGAATACAATTTTAAACAACTTTCCTATTTACTTCTATTATTTAATGTGCTTTCTTATCTTGTTATCCTTTGCTGAAAGGTTTATCTAGAAAAGCTCAGGAGCAGCAAAGAACCTAGGTTCTAGCTGCTGATTGGTGGCTGCATATATATACCGATTGCTGCTCCTTCAACAAAGCATACCAAGATAACAAAGAAAGATTGATAATAGGAGTAAATTAGAAAGTTGCTTAAAACTGCATGCTCTATCTGAATAACGAAAGAAAAAAATCTGGGTTTCATATCCCTTTAAGGGTAAGAAAATTGAAAAATGGTCTGGTCACTAAAGGGTCAAGGAGCTAACCGCACTAGTTTCACATGAGATCATTTTGCTTCAGATGTGTAAGTTTCAAAAGTATTTGAGAAGCAATCTTTGATACAGTGGTTACCTCAAATGGATTACGTACAGTTATATACAGTGTATATAAATCAAATGATACAAAAATCCTAGACGCCTCTCTTCCGCTGTTAAAATGATGGTAGATCCAAGCGTTTAACAAACGCTAGGATTTACCATCACTAAAAATCATGTGGAGTTTAAGTGAAGAGATATGTAAAAAAAAAGAGTGCAAAACTCACCCTTTCTGTGCTGTTGCACAGCGCTTAACTCAGCGGCTCCTGCTGTCCACGGCACATCGATTTCCTTCAATGAGGTGATGTTTGCACCTCTGAACCAATAGCCGTGCGTGTCAGCTGACAGTGTTCTGTATGCACGCATGGCTATTAGTTCAGAGGTGCAAGCGGCACTTCATTGGTAGAAGATTGATATGCTGTGGGTGGCCGGAACAGCTGCTGAGTTTAGCTGCACTTTTTGCATTTTGCATCAATGCACCCTGCAAATTATGTGTCTGGTTAGTTTCCTAATATTGTTTAAGCTTTGTCTATCGATATTATGTTCCTTCAAAAACTTTTGCCTCCATCTGCTCCATAGACAATATAGTAAATCTCAAAACCATGTTTTTCAGATACAAATTTACCAGTTACACTGGATCCCAGAGCAAATGCAGCACTGAATGACTGTGCAAGAGCTCACCAAAAGGTTTGTATTACTTCTATGTTTAATTCATTCACAAGGTGTGTCATATGTGTGTACATTACAATTAATTTATAATACTTATATCTGCTTAAAGGGATTCAGATAGAGCATGCAATTTTAATATCTTTCTTATTTACTTCTATTATCAATGTGTCTTTGTTCTTTTGATATCTTTATTTAAAAAAGCATGAATGTTAGCATAGGAGCTGTATGTAAACGTACAATCCTGATTTTTCCAATAAAGATAACAAGAGAATGAAAATATTTGATAATAGGAGTAAATTAGAAAGTTGCTTAAAATTGCATGCTCTATCTGAATCATGAAATAAAAAAATTGGGTTCAGTATCCCTAAAATGTAACCAAATGGTGAAATGATCATCCAAGTATCCAGTTTATGATACACTAAAACCATTTTAAGCTATAAAATATAAATATTGGTGACCATTAAGAACCAGTAATATTATAGGTTTATCTATCTCTAATATATTTATCTATCTATCAATTTTTATTTTTTTCTTCTTTTTTTTGCATGTTGCATAGACAGCCCAATATATAAGGAATTCTTAATATGGGTGCTTGGTTCTTAAAGGGGCATGAAACCCCAAAAAAATATTTAATGATTCAGATACAGCATACAATTTTAATCAACTTTCCAATTTACTTCTACTATCTAATATGCTTTTTTCTATTGGTATCCTTTCTTGAAAAGAATACCTATGAAGGGTCATGAGCAGGGATCTACCTGCTGACTGGTGGTTGGAAATATATGCCTCTTGTCATTGGTTTACTGTGTTCCCCGTAGTGCATTGCTGCACCTTCAATAAAGGAAATCAACAGACTGAAGCAAAATTGAAAATAGAAGGAAATTGGAAAATTGTTTAAACTGACATGCTGTATCTGAATCAGGAAAGACAATTTTTGGGTTTCATGTTCCTTTAATGATCACCAATACATATATTTCTATAGCTTCAAATGTTTTGAGTGTATCATACCCCTAACAGGCCATATTTGCATGATATCTTAACAAAAGCACAGGTGAAATAATCAGTTGATGGGTGAGAGCACAAGGCGCTAGCAACAAACCCTAGACCTTATCTGATTGGTTGTGCATCAGATGACCTCATAGAGACACGGACCATTCAGATCATACATTAACGCCCGTGGGCAGATATGCTCCAGAGAGTTCTGTTCTAATCAGAGCCTTGGGCGCCGCAACCGCCTCTGGGAACCTAACCACAATGTGCTTTTAAAGGTTCTTGGACAGAATGCGTGTGCGACTGATATTAATCTGACAGATAAATGTCCATCGGTTAACAGTCTGGTCTGTCCGAGAACCTTTAAAAGCACGTTGTGGGTGGTGGGACCCATGTTAGGTTCACAGAGGTGGTTGCGGCACCCAAGGCTCTGATTAGAATAGAACTCTGAAGTATATCTGCCCTCGGGCGTTAATGCATGATCTGATTGGTCCGTGTCTCCGTGAGGTCACCGGATGCACAAACCAATCGGATAAGGAGTAGGGTTTGTCGCTACTGCCTAGTGTGAGAGCAGGTAAGTAACCATGGTTTCTGATCAGCTGATTATTTCCCCTCTACACTAGTTAAAGGGACAGTATAGTCAAAATTAAACTTATATGGATTGGATAGAGCGTGACATTTTAAACAACTTTCTAATATAAGTCTATTACAATTTTTTTCTTAGTTCTCTTGGTATCCTTTGCTAAAGAGTAATCATAGGTGAGCTCAAGAGCGTGCAAGTGTCTTAAGCCATCTGGCAGCAGTTTGTAACAATGTTTATAATAATGTTATACATAGTTGTAAACACAGCTGCCATATAATGCTACATACACTATGACAGCAGAGTTTGCAACTATATATAACATTGATTTAAGCATTTTTACTGTGCCTTAAATATATCATGCAAATTTGGCCTGTTAGGGGTATGATACACTCAAAAGCTAGATAGATATTGGTGACCAACTGACTAGTAAGAACCAATAAGTCTATGTGTGAGAGAGAGCGAGAAAGAAAACATGGACTGCTTTTTATCTACATGCCAAAATATTGCTAACGCTAAAGTGATAATTGCGCTCAACGGAGTGATACCAGTGCACGCTAATGTGCTCTGGTATCAAGAGTTAGGTGCAATGTGAATATGACCTCGCATTCGCATTGCAGGGAAGCATTGCGCTCATGAGAACGCGCTTCCATAGGTTCCAATGGGAGCCTCGTTCTGATGCCGTCATACACGGCACAGAACCTAAGCAATATTAAATATATATGAATATGAATATATAAAACAAGGAAAAGGGGACAGCACTCTTAGACTGGACCGGGTACACATCCCATAACCCCTTAAACAGGCTCAGCTTTTGGTACTTTAGCACTCTCTTAAAGCTACACTATTTCCAGAGTCACAGGCAGTTAACCCTGGGTTATCTATCTCTAATATATTTATTAGAGATAGATACAACACACAGAAAAAGTCCAGCACTCGCTCACAAGCTCTCAGCTAAGATTAAAAGCAAAGTTAGAAGATTCAGTTACCGCATTTAGCCAAATGGGACAAGCCCAGGTACCACGTCAAGGTCTCTTCCAAAAACCTGGGTCCCTAATACAGCCAAACAAATGCATCCATGCACACAAAAATGCAAGCTCTTAATCAAACAAACTGGGAACAAGTTAGGGTTCACAGACTTATGTAATCACCCTGGGCATATGCAAAACAAGGAAAAGGGGACAGCCTTCTCAGACCGGACTGGGTACACATCCCAGGTCCATAGGGAAAATTACAAAACGGACAATGCAACACAGAGAAAAGTCCAGCACTCCCTCACAAACTCTCAGCTAATATTAAAAGCAAAACTGGAAGATTCAGTTACCGCATTTGGCCAAATGGGACAAGCCCAGGTACCACGTCAAGGTCTCTTCCAAAAACCTGGGTCCCTAATACAGCCACACACACAAATGCAAGCTCTTAATCAAAGAAACTGGGAACAAGTTAGGGTTCACAGACTTGTGTAATCACCCTGGGCATATGCAAAATAAGGAAAAGGGGACAGCACTCTCAGACCGGACCTGGTACACATCCCAGGTCCATAGGGAAAATTACAAAACAGACAATACAACACACAGAAAAAGTGCAGCACTCGCTCACAAGCTCTCAGCTAAGATTAAAAGCAAAACTGGAAGATTCAATTACAGCATTTGGCCAAATGAGACAAGCCCAGGTATCACGTCAAGGTCTCTTCCAAAAACCTGGGTCCCTAATACAGCCACACAAATGCAGCCACACACACAAATGAAAGCTCTTAATCAAAGAAACTGGGAACAAGTCAGGGTTCACAGACTTATGTAATCACCCTGGGCATATGCAAAACAAAGTAAAGGGGACAGCACTCGCAGACCGGACCGGGTACACATCCCAGGTCCATAGGGAAAATTACAAAACAGACAATACAACACACAGAAATAGTCCAGCACTCACTCACAAGCTCTCAGCTAAGATTAAAAGCAAGAATGGAAGAGTCAGTTACCGCATTTGGCCAAATGGGACAAGCCCAGGTACCACGTCTCATCCAAAAATCTGGGTCCCTAATACAAGCCCAGGTACCACGTCTCATCCAAAAATCTGGGTCCCTAATACAGCCACACAAATGCATTTGTGTGGCTGTATTAGGGACCCAGGTTTTTGGAAGAGACCTTGACGTGGTACCTGGGCTTGTCCCATTTGGCCAAATGCGGTAACTGACTCTTCCAGTTTTGCTTTTCATTTTAGCTGAGAGCTTGTGAGCGAGTGCTGGACTTTTTTGTCTGTTATATATATGAATATATACATAAAAGGCACTTTTCAGTGCTGTTTTCTTTCTAACACCCCACAGCTGCCAAATTTTAACCCCTTAAAACTGCCTAGTGCAGTATTTTTTTATGGAAAGAGAAATGCAAAAAATCTGATCTCTAATTAATTTTCTGAACTCTAATTGCTACTGTGAGCTTGCAGTAGAAATAACCACCAGCTTATAATGGCTGGTTATTTATTGCGTGCCCGCAAACGGGTGAATTTGTCCATTTGCGGGTGTGTGATAAATTAGCACTCCACTTATAATCTATCCCTAAATAAGAATGATAATTATAATCTCTGATAACTACCTCTTAAAATTATGTTTTCATGAAAATTATTTATATAAATAGTGTTTAACGTAATAATTTATAATATATATTGCATAAACTCTTGTTCTCTTTTTAACCATCCTTTTTTTTTTTTTTTTTTTATTTCCATCAGGATAAATTCTGCTCTTTAATGAATTCCATTTTCAATATTTGGAATGATTCCAGCAGTGAAAATCTAATGGTAAGAATGATGCTAGTGAAAATATCACTAGAAGTATAAGTAATATGGGCGAACACAATAAAATGGGAGAGCATTCGAAAGAGAGATGAGAAAAGCTAGAAGGAAAACAAATATCAAGAAATGCTGTTAACGTTAAAGGAATATACATATTTTTTTCATACAGGTGGTGAGAGTCCACAATGCTTTACTCATGGTAATTTCTTTTCTACAGCTAGAAGGGGGCAAAGGTTCCCAAACCCCAAGAGCTCTATAAAACCAATCCCACCTCACACATACCTCAGTCTTTACTTTGTCTCCATTGGAGGTGGTTGAAGAATTAAGATGTGCAGTGTTCTTCAGAGAAAGGGGTGTCAGTGTATATTGAGGCCTGGCTCCCCTCAAACTACAGCAGTTGTCAGAGGGATGTATTGGAGTATGGTTTGTGATGTGATGATTTTGCCTCATGGGAAATTCTTCCTAGGCCATCTGTAAATTTGGTCGTTGGTACTTGTCTTCTGCCTCCCTTTAAAGATCTGTTATACTCCTATTTCCATTACCTGTGCTGATATGTTTCAGTACTGGTTTGGCTGTCTACTACTGGCTTGTTAGTGGACGAGTGTCTATGGGTAAGTATGTTTTTATTCTATATATATATATATAGACACTCATATAGCTTTATTATGGGCACTTTTATAAGTTTATCTGTATGTTATATGGCCCTGGGACAGAATCTCACTGTTCCCCTTGTTATGAGCGCATAGTTTTTGGTACACTTTAGCTTTCGCTTGCGGGGGTTCTCAACGCTGATATACGCTTGTGGGGTTAGTGCACTCTTTTTTCCTTTGCAGTTATTGGTTCCTTAGTTTAACATTTCTGTTGGGTTCTCTTTATCACTTTGGGTTAGCGCTCGTTTCCAAGTTAGTTTATGCTTGTCGGGTTAGCGGTTACTCGCATGTTGGCTTTTTAAGTGCACTTTAGTCTATTTAAGCAATGTCTGCTCTGATTAGTTCTACAGATCATGTTTTTTTCTATGAGGGGTATAGGTTCTCCTTTTGTCAAGAGCATGCTTAATCGCATTGGCTTTGCTTTTTTCTATAATGGAGCAGCAAAAATCTGTCCCTAAATTTACCCTAGAAAATGAGTCTCCTGTACACCTTTCTACCAATATTAAGTGTGCTTATTGTAAAACTTAAGTTCCTTCTTCAGCTTATTATGTGGCTCATGTTTATATTTGTTATTACATTCTGATCAATGTAATGTTGCTAATGTTTCTCAGGGTCATAACACCAATTATGAAGGCACTAGCTGCTCTACAAACAAGCGTAAAAGGTCAGTTCAAGCTTTTCATTCCACTAGTAATGGATGTCCTGATACAGGGGATACTGCAGTATCTTCAGATGGTGAGGTTTCTTCTGAGAATGAGGATTTCTTTTCTTATGTAGAACCTGATAATTCCTCATTTTTATTTAAAGTTTAACATATTCATTCTCCTTTACAACAGGTTTTGGTTACCTTAGGGGTTGAAAACCCTAAATAGTCTGATACTAAACCTTGTAATTGTTTAAATGCAATGTTTAGTAAACTGTTGCTAATCTCCCTGTGATTTTTCCTGTTCCTGATGCAGTTTATGATATGAATGCTAAGGAATGGTCTAAAGGTGTGTTTTTTAATCCTTCTGCAAGATTTAAAAAGCTATATCATTTACCTACTGCTAATTTAGTGTTATGGAAAGCTGTGCCTAAGGTGGATGTGGCCATTTCTACACTAGCTAAATATACTACTATTCTTTTGAAAGACAGTAGTTCTTTTAAAGATCCTTTTGACAGAAAATTGGAATCTTTTCTAAGAAGGGCCTTTTTACATACTGGTTATATTCTTAGACCTACTGTCTCTCTTGCTGAAGTCTTGCTCAGCAATTTTCCAGTGACCCTGTTACTGGGTCACTGGGATATGTTAAGTCTGCTTTAAAGTGCAAATTCTTTTATTTGTAATGCCGTATTTTATCTTACGAAAATCAATGTAAAAAGCATGTCTTTGGTTATTCTTGCCAGGAGGGCCTTGTGGCTTAAATCCTGGAATGCTGATTGTTGTCTCTTTCCTTTCAAGGAAATAAATTATTTGTGTCTGATTTAGATTCTATTATATTTACTGTTACTGGGGTAAAGGTGCTTTTCTTCCGCAGGTTAAGAAATCAGTGTATGGAGGTTCTAGGTTTCATGATTGATACAATTCCATTTTCTCAGTTCCACATGAGGCCTCTCCAGCGTTGTATGCTGCATAAATGGTGCAGGGATTATTCACAGCTATCTAAAAAGATATTCTTAAATTCCAGTACAAGTCAGTCTCTGGCTTAGTAGCTGAATCATCTGTTCAATATTCAGGGGGCTTCTTTTGCTCATCCTACCTGGTCTGTGATCACCACAGATGCAAGTCTTTCAAGTTAGGAAGCAGTATGTGGGGTCTCTGACAGCACAGGGAGTTTGGGATCCTCGGGAGGCGAGGCTTCCAATCAATGTTCTACAATTTTCATGGCTCTTCAAGCTTATGGCCTCTCGTTTGAACAAACAAACTTTCCAGATACTTTGAGAGTTCCAGGGATCCTCAGGCAGAGATAGTGGCTGCTCTAGTAGTACCTTGGTCATTTCAGCCTGCTTATCTGCTTTCTCCTCTGGTTCTTCTTCCCAGAGTGATTTCCAAGATAAAGCAAGATAAGTAATTTGTATTCCTGAGTGCTCCATTGTGGCCTCACAGGATTTGATGAGGATTTGGCTCAGATGTCCAGTTACCCTCCTTGACCTCTTCTTCTGTGGTCAGACCTCTCATGGTATTTTCTTCTATCTGGATCTAAAGTCTCTAAACTTGATGGCATGGACATTGAACACTTAGTTCCGAAGAATAGAGGTTTCTCAGATTCTGTTATTGAGACTCTGATTCAGGGTCGTAAGTCTGTGTCTAGGAACAATTATAACAAGGTTTGGATTTAAGCCGATTTTTTTCCTCCTTGGAATCTTCACCTGGTCTTAAGAGTTTTTTCATGCTTCTGCTTTTTAGCCTATGCATAAATTGGACATTAAACATCTTTCATGGAAAGTGTTGTTTATTTTGTTTCTTATTTCTTCTGCTAGTAGAGTTTCAGAATTGTCTGTTCTTTCTTGTGAGTCTCCTTATCTGATTTTTCATCAGAATAAGGCTGTTTTGCAGATGGCATTTATTTTTGTGCCTAAGGTTTTTGGTAGAAAGATTGTTGTTCCTTCTTTCTGTCATAATCCTAAGAATGCTTGTGAAAGATCTTTGCATTGTCTGGTTGCTGTTAGGACATTGAAACATTATGTTGATGCTACTAAGGATTTCAGACAGACATCTAGTCTGTTTGTTCTTTTTTTCTGGGCCTAGGAATGGTCAGAAAGAATCTGCTGTTTCTTTAACCTCTTGGTTAAAACTCTTGATTCACAAAGCTTATTTGGAGGCTGGTCAGCCTCCCCCTCCTGTTTTTCCTATATTTAACATTAAGTAACCTTTTTCATCTGGGTTAGTAACTTCTATCCTCTGACTTGAAATCTATAAAATTACTTTGTGATACACAAGTTGCTACTGATATTATTTTTCTTTGGGAATTTTATTTATTATGCCCCTGCTGGAAAAATTTCTGTGGACACCAATGAACAGTCTTGCACACTATAGAAACATTTATTGTGATCTGCCATTTTAGCCAATGAGGCCTATTTATCATATGTCTTGTGGACCTGATCCGACAGTGCGGATCAGGTCCGCGAGACCTCGCTGAATGCGGAGAGCAATACGCTCTCCGTATTCAGCATTGCACCAGCAGCTCACAAGAGCTGCTGGTGCAACACCGCCCCCCGCAGACTCGCGGCCAATTGGCCTCCAGCAGGGGGGTGTCAATCAACCCGATCATACTCGATCGGGTTGAATTCCGGCGATTCCTGTCTGCCTCATCAGAGTAGGTAGACAGGGTTATGGAGCAGCGTTCTTTAGACCGCTGCTTCATAACTGCTATTTCTGGTGAGTCTGAAGACTCGCCAGAAACATGGCCCTTCAAGCTCCATTCAGAGCTTGATAAATGGGCCTCATTGGCTTGAGCTATAAAATATACCCTTTTTTCATAATGTATAAATATATCAAGTGGGACCTTTAGATGCCACAATGGACAGTGGATTAAGTCAAGAGAGTCCAAGGGACAGGGCTATTAAAATGGTCAGTCCACAGGATAGTCAAAGGGCCAGTCAAGGATGAAGTCACAGGCGGAGTCCAAACCTAGTGGAGATCACCCCAAAAAAGCACACAATGCCAGAGAAAGAGACAGGAGGTAGATAGGGAGGAGCACACCACAAAAAAAACCTAGATAGGGAGCCATCTGTACTTTGCATATCCTGCATCACCTAGGGGAGGGAAAAAGCAGTGTGAGGCCATATAAGATAGGGAGAGCTGAAGAGATGTGGGCAGGAGCAGAAAGTCCACAGACTGCACCTAGGATTTGATGTTGAGTGATTACCATCAGTGTAAAGTAAACCAAATGCAGGTAGGTTGGTGAGGTTGGGACAAGAATGTGTTGAGCAGCATGCCTGATATTCAGTATACAGAGAAGGTTGAAGGTAGCAGGTGAAGTTGTGATAAAGCAAAAAGGAGAAGGCATGCATGCAAGTAACAACTGGTTGCATGAAGTGCAGTTCTTAGTGTGCAGAGATATGTAAGTTTTCTTGAGAGCAAGGATCAATAGGAATGTGGTTAGTGTTAGGGAATGAGGGCCTTACATATGAGGTGACTTACCCAGAGGGTTGAGTGACTTACGACATAGTAGTCATGAATATACCAAGGGATTGCTGAATTGACAATATATATTCACATAGAATGATCTCAAACAACTTGCACAATGATAGTGAGTGTAATTGCTTGTGGTTCCTTCTTTATCTTGGGGTGGCCCCCAGGACATTGGGTCAATCCTTCTTGCTGCTAGAATCCCTTCTTGATGTAACAACATGGAACAGAACCTTTGAGTTGGCTGACTGTCATTCAGCTTATGTTCTAAGTCCTCTGAAAACTGCCAGAGGCAATTAGCATGTGTACCATCTTAATTACTGCTTATTAAGCCAAAGTGGTTCCAATTCATCATTAATGATTATATATAGATAAGGGTTTTTCAACTCCAGTCCTCAGGCCTCCATAACAGACAACATTTTCAGAATATCGGAGCTGGAGCACCGATGAAATAATCAGCTGATTAGTAAACACGGTTATTTAACTGCACTCACCCAAGGTAAACCTGAACATCTGGCCTGTTAGGGAGGCTGAGGACTGGTTTGAAAACCCTTGCTATAGATCAATAAAAGTTACTTGTGTTAAGTGATACCACTGAATTATTTCCACTTCCTCAAGGAGTGAAATAAAACCTTCTAAGACAGTACCTCTATTTCTATCACTTTCCTACAATGCAAGTTGTCCAGCAGCTCTCACCAACTGGACAGGCCTCCCATGCTCTTCAGACTGGCCTACAGATCTCACCAATCCTATGCACTGATCTTTCCTGATCAGCAGTTCAATATTGAACATGTTTCAATATTCTAATGGTCCAGCATTTTTCTCCTCTCCTGTGATTCTCCTCTCTCTGCATTCTGTTAACCAAATCTCCACAATTTTAAAAGCCAAATGTGTGTTGCAATTATAGTGTTGCATATTTTTTATTAAAAAAATATTTTTAATTTCCTCATTATATTGTAATTTCCTGATTATATTGTTGGCACTGGCATCCACATATTGTTTTGTTATCATTAGATCTGTGGATGTTGTGCATTTACCAAGTGCTTTGGCTTTTGAATTCATTGTGTCCATTTTGTTGTCAACATTTAGTCAATAACTTGTGGTCATGTGGTGTTATCATTTGCACTTATATCAGATGTTAAAAAGGCATAGGAAACTATAAAACTACCCAGATCCCTGAGCCTGGCTAAATGATCTTCTTTTTCTAGTTCTAAAGTTCCCTCCTTCTAGAGAACGGGGAACAAATTGGAGTAGAACCCCTTGTCTTAGAGGGACTGGAGAAGTTACTTCCATGTTCTCAGAATATATATATATATATATATATATATATATATATATATATATATATTTACTCAGACACACACATTATAGCCCTTTCCATTAAAATACCTTGTCACGTACCATATACCTTTTTAACTCTTATATAAAAAAACAATATTTATTTACATAATTTCTTTCATACAAGTGGTGAGAGTCCATGATCCATTACTCCTGGGAATTACTCTTCCTTGCCACTAGGAGGAAGCAAAGATTCCCAAACTCCAAGAGCCCTATAAATCCCCTTACACATACCTCAGTCTTTACTTTGCTTCTGCTGGAGGGGGTCGAAGAATGAAGATGTGCATGACTCTTCAGGTTTTTAGGTCTATATTGAAGCCCGGTTTCACCTCACAGTACAGTGCTTGTCAGACGAATGTATTAGGGGTAGGGTTTGTGATTCTTTTTTCACCTCATGGGAAATTTATCATAAACTTTCCATAATTGGTTGCAGGGACTTTTGTTTTGCCTCCTTCTATGGATCTAAGATATACTCCCATTTCATAAACCTCTGCTAATATATTTCAGTACTGGTTTGGCTGTCTGCTGCTTATTTTTACATTTTAGACACTCTATAGCTATTTTAAGGGCACTTATGGCTTTATATATATACTCACTTCCTCTTTCGGTCTGTCACAATGGACTGATTCTCCCACTCACAAAGACGGTCACTCTCTTGACCTGATCTTTAGCTATCGATGCACTCTCTCAAACTTCTCAAACTCCCCTTTTCCTGTTTCTGACCACCATCTCCTTACTTGCAACATATCATCCCTTCCTATAACTCTCCCTCCTTCTACTCCTCACACCAAACTTCACAGAAGCATTATGTCTTTAGATCAGCAACAACTTGCTAATTCCCTTAAACCCCTCCTCTCATCCTTCTCCTCCTTTTCCTGCACTGAACAATCTATCTGCCACTATAATTCCACCCTTATATCCGGCCTTGACAATCTCGCCCCTCTTACCATTGCTCGGAAATCACACACTCATCCCCAGCCCTGGCATACTCCTCTGACACGGTACCTACGCAGATGTTCCCGTACTGCTGAACGGCATTGGAGAAAATCACGGAGTTCAGCTGATTTTCTTCATTACAAATTCATCTTGAACTCCTACTATTCTGCCCTTAATCTCCACAAGCAACACTACTTCTCTACTCTTATCTCTAATCTTTCTTCAAACCCAAAACGTCTGTTCTCCACTTTCAATACTCTCCTCCACCCTCCCCCACTTCCTAATACAACTTCTCTGTCAGCTCAAGACTTTGCCAGTCACTTCATTAACAAAATTGACTCCATCAGACATGAAATCAGCTCTCAACATAATTCCATTCTCTCCCCCCCTCAAATGCTCTCACTCAACCACAACCCTCATAACCTGAAACTTAGTTCATTCTCCCCTGTTACTGAGGAAGAAGTTTCGGCACTTATACTGCGCTCTCACCTCACTACCTGTCCACTTGACCCTATCCCCTCACAGCTACTCCCCTCCCTCTCTGCTACCCTTACCCCTATACTAACACATATTTTCAACCTCTCCCTTAGCACTGGTACATTTCCCTCATCAATGAAACATGCACTGGTCACACCTATCCTCAAAAAACCTTCCCTTGATCCTACATCCCCATCCAAATACCGCCCTATTTCCCTCCTCCCTCTTGCTTCAAAGCTTCTCGAAAAACTAGTATATGCACGCCTACCCCATTTCCTTACGTTAAACTCCCTTCTTGACCCGCTGCAATCTGGATTTCGTCCCTATCACTCCACAGAGACAGCTATTGTTAAGGTCACCAACGACCTACTTACAGCAAAATCAAAAGGTCACTTCTCTCTGCTTATCCTCCTTGATCTGTCCGCAGCCTTTGACACTGTCGACCACCCTCTTTTGCTCCAAACCCTGCAATTCTTCAGCATCTATGACACAGCCCTTTCATGGCTCTCTTCCTACCTATCAAACCGTAACTTCAGTGTAGCCTTCTCTGGGGCCTCCTCTGCCCGTCACCACTTTCTGTCGGAGTAACGGAAGGCTCTGTCCTTGGTCCCCTTCTCTTCTCAATCTATACATCATCACTAGGCTCCCTAATTAAGTCCCACGGTTTCCAATATCATTTGTATGCCGATGACACCCAAATCTACTTCTCTGCACCAGACCTATCTCCTTCCTTGCTAACCCGTGTCACTAACTGTCTTTCTCACATCTCTTCCTGGATGTCCTCCCACTACCTCAAGCTAAATCTCTCCAAAACTGAGCTCCTCATTTTCCCCCCTTGTTCCAAAATCTCCACCCCCAATATCTCTATAACTGTCGACAACTCCATCATTACCCCTACCCCGCATGCCCGATGTCTCGGGGTCACATTTGACTCCGATCTTTCCTTCACTCCTCACATTCAGCCCTTGGCTAAAGCCTGCCGCTTCCACCTTAAAAACATCTCCAAAATTAGACACTTCCTTACACAAGACACAACTAAGATTTTAATCCACTCTCTCATTCTTTCCCGCCTTGATTACTGCAACTCTGTCCTGTCTGGTCTCCCCACCTGCCGCCTAGCTCCCTTACAATCCATACTGAATGCCTCTGCCAGACTCATCTTCCTTACACGTTGCTCTTCATCTGCTGCTCCTCTCTGCCAATCCCTTCACTGGCTTCCTCTTGCCTCTAGGATCAAACACAAAATTCTCACTCTGACATACAAAGCCCTCAACTGCACTGCTCCCCCCTATATCTCAGACCTTGTCTCCAGATACTCTCCCTCCCGTCCCCTTCGCTCTGCTCATGACCTCCTACTCTCCTCCTCGATGGTTACCTCATCGCACTCCAGAACTCTCTGCCTCGCCCCACAAGACTCTCCCCTAGTTTTGAAAGCTTCAAGTGCTCCCTAAAGACTCTGCTGTTCAAGGATGCATACAACCTATGCTAACCTTACTTTATACCAGTTCCACTCCTCCATTGCTATCCCCTGAAACCCCTTAGCATGTAAGCCTAAGAGCCCAGCTGTTTGTAGATCACCTTCTTAAGAGTGGATTACAACAGTGCAACTCTTGGCAGGGCCCTCTACCCACTTTATCCCTTAATTGTTTCATACTCCCCTTTGTTTATAGCGCTGCGTAATCTGTTGGCGCTCTACAAATAACCGATAATAATAATAATAATATATATATATATATATATATATATATATACAGAGCTTTTTTTGTAAAAGAAAAGGTGCCGGTACTCAAAAATTGATTATTGATTGATATATTCTGCTCACTAATTTTGAAAAAAAGCAAAGGGACAAGATTATTTACAATGTTTGATGTATTTTGCAGCCTCCTCTTGTGAAAACTAGAGTATTTACATAATGATTGAAAATATTAACTCTTATGAGTTGGCAGAGGTGGGGGTACTCAGTACCGGTGAGTACCCCCAGAAAAAAGCCCTTCATATACTCCTGGCCAAAAGAACCTTTTTTGTACCCTTTCTTGAGTTTTCTCCACCCTCAGATTTCCTCCCAAAAGATGTGAGTGGGTAAACACTTTTCTGATATTTCTGATCCTGTACACTGTGTGGCCATCCCCTTATTAGAGGGCTTTCCACACTCGTTCAACAAAGCTTCTCTTAGGACTTAAGTAAATCTATAGCTACTTTATCTTAATTCTCTTCTTAATTTCCTTTGCTTAAAGTTTGCAATATAACAAAGCAGGATGTGTAAAAGGGAAAATCTAATTGGGGCTCTAAGGCTTTACCATGGACTGTATTA
The DNA here is from genome assembly GCF_027579735.1 of Bombina bombina. Lineage (NCBI taxonomy): Eukaryota > Metazoa > Chordata > Amphibia > Anura > Bombinatoridae > Bombina > Bombina bombina. Next base: position 774,607,533 of record NC_069504.1, read on the forward strand.
AGGTTTTAAACCAAGGAAAGCTTCTCCCTATGACTAAGGGATAAGGAAATTTTGGCACAACTACTGCTGAGATTTGAACTATTTTACCCAATACAGAAACCTCTATCATAGCTGTAGTATAGTGTACAGTACACCAATGAATAGAAAGCACCAACAGTAATATTTCTTGTTAACTGAAAGGGCTCCATTAAGTTACCAGATACCAATGTTAAGGACAAGTAGACACAAAACAAAGTCTTAGCACCATAAGGATTATTTGTTAGTAATGCACACTGGGAACTTAGGTGTGCTGCTCTTCCGTAGCCTTGCTTGTCCCTTTAAATCCGCTGCCCGTAACAACAAACTAACAGACAGTCAGTACTGAAGGAGGTTCCTAGTCACAAATGTCAGCTCACACACTGTGCGTTAGCCTTACCAGTGGGCTATGTTGAACATCCATACGATACATCTGATCTCCATGGTCGATCTACAGGAGCTGTCCAGAAAGCAGTCTGATTCTTTTCACTCAGGTTGCCCCAATATACCGCTGCCTCCAACTTGTCTCTGCTCCCTCCGTCAACCACAGACTATAGCTGATGACGTCATTCGTGAACTTTGTCTCCCTCTCTCATAGTACTTTGCGCTGTCAGTGTGCAGATAGTTACCGGCTCCCAAGGTCTGATAGCGATCTCTTTGGTGCCTGTGCTCACTTGCCCCCAATTCAAAGGTAAGACAAACGAAAAGAATAGGAGCACCAGGCAATTCCGTAGATAAAATGTAGCTTTTATTTAGCTTGCAGCAGCTTACAACAACATTGCTTAAAACAGTTCATAAACATAACAGCATTCAAGGGTAGAGTTCCTGCTTACGCATTTCGGCATTCGCCGTACTCATAGCACTACCCAAATCTACTAAAGCTACTGTCTCTATTTTCTTCCAAAGAACAGTCTGTGCACTTTCCACCATACCTGACAGGCATATCAGTCCATAAAAGTATACATGACTCTCCCCAAATCCACATTGCATTGGTTCTGGTTTAAGCACCTTCCCCTGACATGTCCCATCTCACCACATTCAAAACATGCTACTTAGGGTTTTCTGAAGTCCTTCTCATTTATAAGAGCATCTGTTCTCTGCGAGTGAACTCCATATCCAGGCCTGTTTTCATCATACTCCCTCTTGGTTCCAAACCTTTCAGAACTCCCAAAAGTCTTGTTTTTCAGATAGGAAGGGCTGTCTGGATTGGTCTTATGTGTAGCCGGTTATGCTCTTGTAAGATCCTTGGCAGATACATACAGTATCTCTTAACATGGGCAACCATGGCATCATGGGTAGAGGGGTTACTTTGGCCAACTCATTCACAGAGTCTATGTGAAAGTTCCCTCAAGAAATGGTCCATTACCAGGATTTCCACAATTTGCACTAGACTTTGGGACTTTTGTTTCAGCCATTTCCGTGCCAGATGAATTAAGTCAATCATCTGAGACCACTGCGTTTTTCCTTCATTGAATCTTCAGTTATAGAAATGTTGGGCTCTGACAGTTGTCGTCACCCCCATCCTGGCTAATATTTCTGTTTTAAGCCTCTCCCAGATCATAAAAAGCTTTTAGGGCCCCACCCAACAGAAAAGGAGCGATAATTCCAACCCATTGTTCTCGTGGCCAAGCTTCACTGGTTGCTGTGCGTTCAAACACCAAGAGATATGCCTCCACATCATCCTCTGAAGTCATTTTCTGGAGGCAGCTGCTTGCACTAATTCTGAACAGCAAGACCGTTGCTTATTTCCACAACTATGGAGTGGTCACTTTTCTGTGCCTCTATTACTGCTTCAAGTTGTGCCACCAGCAACTGAATCTTGCTTAGCTGCCACTGAGGTTGCAGTTTGGCGATTAGTTTCTTGTTGCACGGCTGTAGCCTGTAGTAGGGATTTTACAACATCCTCTATGTCAGAAAACAGCTTGTACCTTTACAGTTTTTCACTGTGCAAACAATACACATCAATATGACTTCTGACACCACTTGTAACAAGGCAGCAGCCAGGACACGTTTCCAAAACAGTCAGGATGGCAAAGTTCATATAAAATATCAGCGGTTTATTCAACAAAATGTCCGGGTGCACAACCCCTTTAATCCATAGCAAGGATAGCATAAACATCAACCAACACCTACTCCCTTTAGGAGGCTTACTAAACAGTTTAACAGTCAAGTCCAACCATGAAATGGCCAGGTAATCTGGTAGCCAGTCCAATAAACATTTCACAGCAAATATTGTACATAACAAGCATTTGTCTCTCTTACCAGTTTCTCTCTGAAAACTGTCAGCATCAATTCTCCAGCTTTACCACCCTGGTATCTGCCTACTTAAATTTTAAATAACTTTCTAATTGACTTCTATTATCTAATTTGTTTCATTCTCTTGGTATCATTTGTTGAAGGAGCAGCAATGCACTACTGGTTTCTAACTGAACAAATGGGTGAGCCAATGACAATCAGTATATAAATATGCAGCTACCAATCAGCAGATAGAACCTAGGTTATTTGCTGCTCCTGAGCTTACCTAGATAAATCTTTCAGCAAAGGATAACAAGAGAAAGAAGAAAATTAAATAGTAGAAGTAAATTGGAAAATTGTTTAAAATTGTGTTCTCTATCTGAATCATGAAAGAACAAGTTTGGGTTTCATGTCCCTTTAATGAGGGAGAGACTGTGTACCACATTCCTGCCTATAAAGCCACACACTGATTAAGGGCCAGATTACAAGCTGAGCGCAAATTATCGCTTCAGCGAAAGCGATATTTGCGCTCAACTTAGTAATACTAGTGCAAGCAAATGTGTGCTGGTATTACACGTGAGTTGCAATGCTAACGCGACCTCACGTTTGCATTGCACGTTAGCATTGCACATTTCCATAGACTCCAATGGGAGCCTCGTTCTCATGCTATGAGATGCCATAAAAAGTAGCGCAGCGTATTTGAATACACATATTAGCACATAAATGGATATGTATATATTCATATACATATATCTTTACAGTGCCTTTTTTTTCTAACAACCCACAGCCAGGGCCGCCACTAGGAATTTTGGGGCCCCTGACTCATCCATTGATCAGGGCCCCCCCCCCCCTCCTTTGACATGTGCAATTTTTGACCAAGTGACTACAACGTATATGCACTTTATTCTTAATTGTCTATTTAAACTTGGAAATGTTGTAAAGGTAGTAACATACACACACACAGACACACTCATACACTGAAACACACAAACAAACTCACACATAAGGATTCACATATAGACACTCTAGCAGACACGCAAAGAAACACACTCAGACACAGACACCCAAAAAAACACTTAGCACTTGTTTACATTGACCTGACAAGTAACGAGGTAAACTATAGTTTTGTAAAAAAAAAAAAAAGGAGATTTAGAAAACAAAATATGGAGTTCTGATTATCTTTTTGTAAAGGAAGATGACAACTAAATTATGACATCAGCATGCAGTGGCTGAAAGGAAGGGCCCTGAACTGCCTAAAAAATAATTTAAAGGTTAAATGGTGGATTGGTTACTTCCGGAAAGGTCTTGTTAGTCTCAAAGTCTGTAGAAAGATGTGAATAATTAGTAGTAAGGTCAAAATGTCCTAAAAAGGAACAGACAATGGACACACACACAAACTCAAACTTGCACATACACCCAAGGAAACACCAACAGAGACAGCCTCAGAAAACACACAAAGACATACACCCACACACAGAGACACCCACAGAAAACACAGAAAGACATACACACACAGAGAGACAACCACATAAAAAACACAGAAAGACATACATACACACACTCTCACTGAGACATCCACAGAAAACACACAAAGACATACACACACCCTCACAGAGACACCCACATAAAACACACACCCTCACAGAGACATCCACAGAAAACACATACTGACATACATACATACCCACACACACCCTCACAGAGACATCCACAGAAAACACAGACATACACACCCACCCTCACAGAGGCATCCAGAGAAAATACACAAAGACAAACATACACACACCCTCACAGAGACACCCACAGAAAAGGCTCAAAGACATACACACCCACCCCCACAAAGAGACCCACAGATAAAAAATACATACACACTCATAGAGACACAAACCAAAGCACAAAGACATAAACACAGACACCCACAGAAACACTCACAGGAGGAAACATGTATGCACCTTGCATCACCTAAATCAATAGTGTGTGACATGCATGATAAAAAAAAACAGAAATTAAGAGATCACTTTTTAAAGAATCATATTTGTAAATGTGCAAACAAAAATAATTCTGTGAATTCAAAATTGTACATTAATGAGCTGGGTAGATGGATAGATGAAGAAAAGTACCTTTAAAAGGTTGACATATGTTTGTTTGTTTTGTCCCCATTTTCCCCAACCAAGAGCACCACTTCAAATATAGTGTACAAATTTTCCCAGCCGTCAGCTGTACTTATGGATTTTGAAAATGCTGTACTCTATATGGTCTTGGTGGGACCATAAGCTGTGGTACTCATACCATTAGATCTGGTTAAATGCAGGATTTAGGCTTGTTGGTATGTATTTCAAAATTAAGTAATCTGTAGTGTAAACTGAACAGTTTTAAGTTAACCTGTCTCATTTCAAACACTGAGCAATCTTAATCTAAGAGTATAACATTTTATGCAGATGTAAAAATCTTAGATAAAATGCCTCCTTGCATCTGGAAAGTCCTTGCATAAAGGGGCAGTAAACTGGAATGTAATATATATATATATATATATATATAATGCATATCTGCCAAAAGGGCATCTACCATTTGTGTATTGAGGAGGAAACATTTCTGCATGGTTTTAAATATAGAATTTCTACAGCATTGTCAAATAAACATAAATACACTGCTGCTAAAAAAATATGTTTTTATGGACCCCTAGCCCCACCAAACAACTACTACCACACTGAAGTTACAATCCAAAATTGCACAAAGAAATAAAAAACATTTGCTAAGTAAGTCCTACCTCCTCTGCAAATGAAAGTGATCTGCCGTCTGACTCAGGTACACACTGTACAAAGTGCCAAGTCTGTCTCACACTGCTCATAGTGGTTTAGTGCACACTAAGAAATCCTCTCAAATGCTAATACTTTACTCCTTGTAATAACATTTCCCATGCTCAATTAGCACTCTGCTGTAGTACCCACTGGTGGCTACCAAAATTTAAAAATAAAAAAATTTTTTTTTTTAGTACTTGACTCATGGGGCCCCCCTGGCTCATTGGGCCCCTGACAGTAGTCACTCCTGTCACCCCCTGATGGCGGCCCTGCCCACAGCAGCCAACTTTAGTCCCCAAAAACTGCCTAGTGAAGTTATTTTAAAAAACAATGCTATATTATTTTTTTTATTTTTTTAAAAAGGCACTACACATTTTTTTTTTGGGGGGGGTCGTTGGGGCACATTTAAAAAAAATGAACCAGAGGTCTGACCTCGTAGACAAGCTCGCAGTAGCAATAACCAGCCACTTGTATTGGCTGGTTATTTATTGAGCGCCCGTAAATGGGCGAATTTACCCGTTTGCAGGCTTGCAATAAATTAGAGCTCCACTTGTAATCTAGCCCTAAATGTGAGACAAGTGTATGAACTGCAGTAGAAAGTTAACCCATAAATTTTAGAGGAATCACTGACCTTTTCTTATCTCCTGCTGACATAATTGCCGTGTTTCACCCTGTCACAATAAATAAATAAATATATATATATATATATATATATATATATATATATATACTATGAATTATTTAGAATTTTTTTACAGTATCTATAATAACCCCCTATCAATCAAATAAAAATATGAAAAAAATGAATCACTGCAATAAAGGCAAATGAAAAAAATGCAAAAAAGTATGAGCTCATGGACTCTCTCTCACCATCCATTGAAGGATATGATAGTTTAAATGCTTTTAAAACATTTATTTTGTGTGGATAAGTACAATGTATATACATATATATCAGTTTTATGTCCATTCTAAAACTAAACTGCTGTATTCCAGAATTCAAATTTGGAAAACATAAATGTGTAGTCTAGATCAGGGGTCGCCAACCTTTCGGACCTCAGGAACCACTAAACTCACAATTTTGAATCCCGTGGACCACTAACATGATTTTTTTTTTAAAAGGTACAAACTCTATAATGTATATGTGTGTGTGTGTATATATATATATATATATATATATACATACACACACACACACACTGTACATAACTAGTATAACCATAGCTAAGTTTACATCATGTATATATTTACACATTTTTAAGAATTATTTTTTGGAATTAACTAACTGAATGACAGAACTGAGAGAATACTTCCAATTGACAGATGAAGGGTGAGTTCCAACTTTTGAGCAGGAAACAGAGAGGCAGAAAGTGGGAAAAAAGAATTTACAATATGTTTAAAAGGACCACAAGACCTCCAAGTTACCTCCCCAGTTAGGAATTATTCAAAACTACTTATGATCATGGACAGACATTGGAGTCATAAATGAAGTTTATATCAGAAAGCTCTCAATATGGATGTGAGCTAATCCCGACTGATCTTACTGGCAATTACTATAATACTGATGGGAAATGGCTGATCTGCTGGATGGCAATTACTATAATACTGATGGGATATGGCTGATCTGCTGGATGGCAATTACTGGAATTCAGGTGGAATGGCTTTGTACAAGGGAAAATTACTAGAATGAAAAAATAATTAATATTTAATAAAATAAAAAAGGAGATGGAGGGGAGGAAGACAAACAGTGATGTAAGTCCATCTGAAGGAATTAGGAAAACTACTACAAAGAGACAGGTAAAGGGAAGAATATAAATTAAATATAAGAGAGGACCGTTTTTTTTAAGATTTTCTTTTTTTCATATACTGTAATTCCACTATTTCAAGCCAAGACTATACCAACCTCTGCTGGCTTTAGAATGGAAGCATCTTCCTCTGAGCAGCATGCCGGGCGGGAGGAGTTAAAAATACAATCTAGCTACGCAAGTTGCGCAATACTACTCAACGTGCATAGGGAGATTGTAATTGAACTCCTCTGTCAGTTTTCACTGATGTCCAGCCAGGCACTGTAGGGAGTTGCAGTGCGACGGGGATGACACCAACAAAGGAGATTAACTCCTGCTTGATGGTGTCAAGGACCACCAACATCTTCTTGTGGACCACCAGTGGTCCATGGGCCACTGGTTGGCGACCGCTGGTCTAGATAGACGATTACATAAATATTCAAGAGATCTCCAATCGCATCGTTAATAAATGCCTGAAACAGCTGGGGCATTTCATAATCTGAAAGGCATCAGTAAATATAGGTAATGTCAAGTGTGTGTATTAAACGTAGTCTTTCACACTTCATCTTCTCATATTCAGATTAAATTGTATGCTCTGCTTAAAGGGACATGAAGCACATTTCATGATTCAGTGCATAAAATTTTAAACAACTTTCAATTTTACTTTTGTTTTCAAACTTGCTTCATCTTTATATTGTTTGTCGAAGGAGCTAGCAGAGTATATCAGGTTATTTTTTCTGGAGAACACATCTTTGAAATCTGCATAATGTTCCAGAAGCTTAGATTCTTCAGATCGTGCATGAATAGGTTTCATAGTAGAGAGGAAATTGTGAAAGCACAACTCACCGCAAGATAATTATTATTATTAAGACCGACACGCCACTGAAACTATGCTTTTAAAGCAGTCCACAGAATTATAGGAGTCTGAGGTGAGGAGACCAAGCTGAATAGTCTTGGAATGAAGAATTCCTTTTATTAGAGAAATAGGTTCAGTACTCAGGTGCGGTTTATTAACTGTAGACACTCGGAGAGGAACTTGTCTCTTAAGCAATAGTAAATTATGCTTCTTAGCAAAATCTTAGTACCCCAGGCAAGAGTCACTGGAAGTAATACTCTAGTAATTAGAAGAGTGAAGTCATTTTGCCTACTGTGACTCCTCTACCCACGGTCTTTTATTGGCTTGACTGGGCAATTATGGACTGAATAACCTTTCAGTGCACAATATATGCACATTCCTAATGAAAGTTGTCTATAACTTTCAGTTTCAGATATTCTGATAGTTCCCCAATTTCATAGGTTCTTCTTGAGTGGAGATAGTAAATTAGGTGTCGGTGGGTTTATGAATCGAGGCGCAAGTAAAATAGCAGATCGACTTGTACTGGCTTTACAACTTCCTTCTCTTTCTCTATCTTCTGTAGTATTTTCAGATAATGACAGTCCAGGGGAATACAGAGTTTAATAAAACACTCCAAACCTTCAGGCAAATCTCTATACATGGGGGCCGATTTATCATCGGTCTGTCCAACATGATCCGCTCAGCAGGTCATGTCCGACAAACATTGATGAATGCTGACATTTCCATAGTAAATGTTCAAGTGTTTGTGTGTGTGTATGTATATATGAATGTATGTGTGTGTGTATATGTATGTGTATATGTTGAGTGTGTGTGTGTTAATGCTGTGTGTGTGAAGTGCAGTGTCCATGTGTAGTGCAGTGTGTGTATGGTGAAATGTGTATGAAGTGCAGTGCGCTTGTGTAGTGCAGTCTGTGTTTGTGTATATGGTGAAATGTGTGTGACGTGCAGTGTGCTTGTGTAGTGCAGTATGCAAGCGGCATTGTAAAAAAATTTGCATTAACGAAAACATCGCTAGCTTTAAGCTTTTTGCGCTTGTCGGATCCTGGGGGAATTAAAAGTTGCAAAAACATATTTTGCGCTAGTGTTAACCCGAAAGCGCAAAAATCCTAAGCTGAGTTTTTGCGTGCACATGCATGCCATGTATTCCCCCATAGAAATGAATGGAGACAAAAAAGTGTAAAAAAAAAACTTAACTACCTACTCACGCAAACGGCCTTGCATTTTTGCAGTCCTCATAGAAGTCAATGGAGAAAAAAGGTGGAAAAACACCCTACCATAAGCCCCTAGCCTATTAACCCCTAATCCGCCACCCCATATCGAAAACACTAATTAAAACTATTAACCCCTAAACCACCATCCCCCACAAAAAAACACTAATTAAAACTATTAACCCCTAAACCGCCATCCCTCCAAAAGCAAAGTACCTAAACATACTATTAACCCCTAAACCGCCATCCCCCCTCACAGCAAACACAAATTAAAACTATTAACCCCTAAACCGCTGTCCTGCCACAACGCAAATTACCTAAATAAACTGTTAACCCCTAAACCACCCCCACCCGCAATGCAAAGATATAAACTTGCATCTAATCCCCCTAACCTTAAACCCCCTAACGTAACCAAAATTATAATATCCCTAAATTTACTAAAAAAAATCCTAACTGCCTTAAAAAAACCTTACCTGTAAAATTAAATTAAAACCTAATCTTTAAAAATAAAAACCTAACATTACACAAAATAAACTAACATTGCACAAAAAAACCCTAACATTACAGAAAAATTAAAAAACCTAACATTACAGAAAATAAAAAAAAACTATTCTAAAAATAAACTACCAATAGCCCTGAAAAGGGCATTTTTTAGGGCATTGCCCTAAAGCGTTTAGCTCTTTTTGTGAAAACCTCCCACTATCCCCTCTAACATTTCAACCCCCAAAATAAAAATAAAAACTAACTAAAAAAACCTAAATTACCCATTGCCCTAAAAAGGGCATTTGGAGGAGCATTGCCCTTAAAAGGGCATTAAGCTCTTTTAATGCCCAATAAAATAAAACCTCTAATCTATGGGGGGAAAAGCACCACCCAAAAAAACTAACACTAACCTCAAATTTGGTACTTACCGATAATGATGGACAGCGGTCCATCTTCATCCCTTCAGTGCTCTATCTTCATCCATTTTCATCGCCGCTGTCCATCTTCATCCACCTTTATCACAGTGGTCCATCTCATCGCGGGTCCATCTTCTAACTTCATCCTGGTGGCAGATGCCAGTACTCCTTTTCAGATCAGCAGCAGGGTGTTCCTCTTCATGCGATCTCCAGTCGCACACTATTATGTTGGGGTAATTTTTTTTTACGGTATTTAGGATTTTTTTTTTTAGTAAATTTAGGGGTATTTTGATTTGGGTTAGGTTAGGGGTTTGTTTATAACTTTGCATTGTGGGGTTTGGCGGTTTAGGGGTTAAGTTTTAATTTGTGTTTGTGATGTGGTTTAGGGGTTAATAGTTTATTTAGGTACTTTGTGATGTGGCGGATGGCGGTTTAAGGGTTAATAGTTTAAGTACTTTGCTATGTGGGGTATGGCTAAATAGGGTTAATGGCTTATTTTGTGAGTGCAAGTGTATTTTGTCATTTATTTTTTGTTGTGTGTTTTGCAACTTTTTATTTTCGGAAACGAGTTAACCACAGCTCTTAGATTGCGGAAAGGATTGAAGCGTAAAAGGCGATTTTGCTGCACTTGTAATATTAGTGGAATGAAAACGGCTCTCAAAAAGGTGATTGCACTAGCACAAAACCGCTTGCGCCTCACTTTTAATCTAGCCCTGTATGTGTGTGTATATGAGTAAAGTGTAGTGTGCATGTGTAGTGCAGTGTGTATATATTTGTGTGTGTGTGTGTGTGTAGTGCAGTGTGTGTGTGTATATGTGTCTGCTGTGAGTGTGTGTTTGTAGTGAGACTCAAAAAGTGCTGTCCCACCAAATCTGCCACCATAGGCAAGTTCCTTATTTGCCTATGCCAAAATATGCCCCTGACTAGAATGCTTATTTAACTTCTATGGCTGTGTCTTTTCTTTGTTTCAAATACTTCCACTTTTTTTTGCAGTCTATCACAGATGCTTTCAGTGGTCCTGAGTGATTCATCATGGTCCAAATTAAACTCTTCTGAACTTGGTGTGGCATTTACTTTTGTTCTACAAAGCGTGGAGAAAATCACACTGTTATATTTCAGTGTGAATCCTACGAATCAGAATATAAGCACATCTGAAATGGGTAAGCAATTCACTTTTTCACTCTGTCATGGTAGATTGCTGTAGAGCACTTAGACTTTTCTGTAACCTTAGTAGGGTGCAAGGCCCATAGGGAAAATTACCAAACAAATTAATACAATACACAGAGGAAGTCCAACTCTCACTTGCAAGCACTCAGCTTAGATTAAAAACAAGGTGAACTGATAATCTCACATAGTGTGACAAAAACACGGATCAAAACATCTGCACATATGTAAATAATACGAACTCTTCTGGTAGCTAATACTACTCACTCTCTAACAAACTGCAACTTTGAGAAACAATGTATGTTTAATCATCCTGCTTACTGTTGTCTAAATATAACGGACTAATATACTACAAGCTGTATCAATTGCTAACTGTGATAGATGTATCCCCATTTGTTAAGTACTATCACTGAACTCTTTATTTATAAAATATACATTATCATCTAACTGTAATATATTAAATTACCACAATATATCCACTCTGCTGGAATCTATTGATTTTACATATATGCAATTTGAAGTATAAGATATTGCTGTATAGTTGAGTGTTTGCCTTGTTTTTTATGTTAGTAATAAACATGTATTATGCACAGTTAAATTTAAAGTATTTCATTTCATTTACCATTATTCAAACTTCAGACTGCCTTAGGCGCCACCCTTTAGGTTTTTTTTTTTTTTTTTTTCCTTAGATTAAAAGCAAAAACTGGAAGAATTTAGTTACCACATCTGGCCAAATGGAAACAAGGCCCAATGAGGCTTGCATTGTATGGCTGCATTAGGGACCCAGGTTTTGGGAGAGACCTTGATGTGGTACCTGGGCTTGTGTTGATGTTTTACTTTGTGAATTTAATATATTTTTGAAAATATACACTCATTTAAAATCTGATGACTGCGACACACTCCAAATAAGTTGAGACGGTCGACTGTCTACCAATGTGAAACATTGTGAACTACAAAAACAAATACAGATAGCAGCGCTTCACGGCAAATAAATAAATGCAGAAACAATATATAGTGAACAGTCTTACTGCACAATGATCCCCTGGGGTGTATTGGGGGACATAATCAATTACAAGATAAAGTTAGCTTTTATCCAACGAGTAGTGTCAGTTTCAGCAGGTCCTAATGCAGCCGCTCTCTGTCCTGGTCTTTCTCCCCCACACCGGATAGGTTAGCAATACGAATCAACTGTGAGAAAGGGAACAGCGCAAAGGGACAGATTTTCTAGGGTAGTAGTTTATTCACACAGGAGACGTACGAGTGAGCTGTGGAGTTTCCTGTCTGGACTGCATATGTTCACATCATTGATTGTGAAAGGCTTATTATAACTTACTTCTTGTAAGTAGCAATCTGTGCTGTTTTGTCATTTTCTGTGTGAATAAAACTACTACCTTGAATCTGGTCCCTTTGCGCCTGTTCCCTTTCTCACAGTTGATTCAATGTGAAACATCACTTATTCTTTTAATAACACTTATTAATCGTTTAGGCACTGACGACACCAGTAGGTTAAGTTTAGCCTAACTGAATTTACCCCATTCATCCCCCATTATGCATGTCCTCAGCTACTCAACTGTACGGGGCCTTAGTTGGCTTATTTTACGCTTTAATAATGTGCTCAATTAGGAGACAGATCAGGACCTCTGCTTACACAAACATGCGCTTGTAATCCTGGCATAATGTGGTTTGGTGTTGTCCTGCTGAAAAATGCAGGGACATCCGTGGAAAAGACAACGTCTGGATTGCAGCATATGTTGCTCCAAAATGTATACATATCTTTCTGCATTAATGGTGCCCTTCCAGATGTGCAAGTTACCCATGCCATGGGCACTGACACCTCCCCCCCCCCCCCACACCATGACAGATGCTGACAGATTGGATGGTTCTTTTCCTTTTTGTCTTGGAGAACACAACGGCTGTTTTTCCAAAAACTATTTGAAATGTTGACTCGTCGGACCACAAAACACTATTCTATTGTGCCTACTGCCCATCTCAGATGAGACCGAGCCCCAGAGAAGTCGGCCTGCACTCTCGGACAGTGTTGATGTATGGCTTCTGCTTTGCATAGTAACTTAAACTTGCATCTGTGGATGCAGCTGCAATTGTGTTGACTGACAAAGGTCTACGAAAGTATTCCTGAGCCCATGTCAGGATATCCACTTACAGACGTCTGAGGGGATTTTGACTAGATTCCTTGAATCTTTTAATTATATTGTGCACTGTTGAAGGTGAAATGACCAAAATCCTACTGATTTGTCTTTTGGGAATGTTGTTCTAAAAGTGTTTGGATTATTCGCTGACGTGACTGTTGGCCGATAAGCGAGCCTTTGACCCATCCTTGCTCTTGAAGGACCTAGGCCTTTTTGGAGGTAACTTATATACTATGATTACATGATTGCTGCACCTGCTTTACATCACCTTCTTATTTCAACTTGTCACATCCCTTGTAGTCCTAAGTGTGTTGCAGTCATCAGATTTGAATTTACAAGGTAAAACATCAAATAATGGATTAATAATGTGTTTTCAGTATAGTACAGGGTGAATTACACTCTTTTTGTTATTTTTTTTTCATTTCCCATACTGTCCCAACTTTTTTTGAATTGGGGTTGTGTGTGTCTGTATTTGTGTAGTATATATATATAATATATATATTGTGTGTGTTGTATGATTTTTATTTGTAATTTTCCCTATGGGCCTTTCACCCAGGCCTGTCTGGAGTTAACTGCCTGTGACTCTGGGGACAGCACAGCTTCCTGTGAGTGCCAGTGAGCACCCAGGGCTGAGAATGTTGCAGGGTCATTGGATGTGTACCCTGTCCAGACTGAGAGTGCATTCCCCTTCCGTGTTTTGTATATGTCTAGGGTGATTACATAAGCCTGTGCACCCTTCACTTGTTCCCAGGTTGTTGGATTGAGAGCTTGCATTGTGTGACTGTTTTAGGGGACCCAGGTTTTGGAACGGGACCTTGATACCTGGGCTTGTCCCATTTGGCCAAACGCGGTAACTAACCCCTTCCATTTTTGCTTTTAATCTTAGCTGAGTGCTTGTAAGTGAGTGCTGGACTTTCTCTGTGTGTTGTTTGAATTTTTTTGTAATTTTCCCTATGGGTCTTGTACCCTGGCCTGTCTGGGGTTAACTGCCTGTGACTCTGGGGACAGCACAGCTTCCTGTGAGTGTCAGTGAGCACCCAGGGCTGAGCATGTTGCAACGCAAGCACTCAGCTAAGATCAAAAGCAAAGCTGGAAGAGTTAGTTACCACATCTAGCCAAATGGGACAAGCACAGGTACCACGTCAAGGTCCCTCCCAAAACCTGGGTCCACTAATGCCGCATACAATGCAAGCTCTTAATCAAACTGAAAACAAGTCAAGGGTGCACAGACCTATGTAATCTCCCTAGACATATACAAAACATAGAAGTGGACTGCACTCTTAGACTGGACTGGGGTACACATCCTTAGAGTGGAGTCCCCTTCCATGTTTTGTATGTATATATATACTATATATATATATATATATACATACATACATACATACATACACACACACCACACACACACACACACACACACACACACACACACACACACACACATGGTATTCTGTTTAGACTTTGCATGTTTTAATTACAGAGCTGTGAAAAAAGTAATATTTGTAATATTTTTTTTTAACTTAAATACAATAGCTATGGGTGATGTCAGAGCCGATACTAAAAGCATTGAGAATCTGGTAAATCTAATGCAGCTGCAATCCAACACAATGCTCGAAATGGGGTTGTGAAAGCATAAAGGCTTTCCATATTGCCAGGGCGCACAACTGTTTGTGGCCTTGGTTTTGATCCTTTCAAAGACTGCTGCCTCCTCCTAGATGGGGATACTTGGCTGCCATTCATTTACATTGAAAAAAGACAGAGGTCTCTATTCAGGCAAAAATCAATCACTGACAGGCAGACTATGCAGGAACAATTAGACATCATGGAAACAAGACGAGATTATGGGTTTGTTAGTTGAAAAAGAACAAACAACACAGCGTAGCTCCGACTCAAGTGAATTTATTATAACAAGGTGAGTGCACAGTGACATAGGTTGCACTCACCAGATAAAAAGATAAAACACGCCTTTATATCAATGGATAGTGTAGATCACACTTGGCAGCAGTCCATAAGCGGGGCACTTGGAGCGCAGCAATAGTTGGAAACTCGCATGGATTAAAGTCCCCACTGGAACAGATGGCCTCTCCAGGACGTCAGCAGAGTGGTTTCCCTCAACTCCCGAACAGTGGTCGGGCTTTCTCAAGAAGAATGAGTAGTCAGTAGTCGGATGAAAACGGAATAAATTGTCCACAATTAAAGTGACAGTAATTTTCATAACAAACTTCAAAAAACTCCAGCCACCATCTCAATTTAAAAGACCTTTATTTTCTTGTCCTGGGTCCAAACATACAACGTTTCAAGCCAATGTGGCTCTTAGTCATGTACATCTTAATTATACAGGTTCATGCTTTTTATATCCTCACCTGTTAATTATTCATCAACTGTTCATTAACCCATTATGTGAAAAAACATGTATTGCAACATGCAATAGTGACACCTGTTGGTTGTAAAATACAGTACACTCTTTTTTGCTTTTTGATGTCTCTTTGTTTTTCAATAGAATGGGTGAACAGTTTACTATCATTTAAAATATAAACATAAAACCTATATACAATATTAAAAGAGGAGCATAAAATCCAAACATCCCACAATGTCTGCACAGTCTACAGAGTATATTTACATCAATCAAGATTTATTCCTTTACAGAGTGTATTTTTATTGAGAACATTTCTTTCACTTTAATTGATTCATTTATCCTTTATTTTACCATTATAACACCCTGTTATTCAAAAGCCATTTTTATGCGCCCATGATCAACCAGAAAATATACAAACAATCCTAACCTTATCCCTGGTGTGATTTTCTTTAGTAAAATAGACTCCAATCAAAGTCTTTATTAAGACCCTTGGGGATAAGGGCAATCCAGTTTGTGAATCCAGAACATCTCCCTAACTTTTAGGAGATGCTCTCTATCGCCCCCCCTCCTTGGTTTCATCACCTGGTCTATGACTAAGAATCTAAGCTGACTTATGTTATGACCTGCAGAGAGGAAGTGAGAGGATACTGGTGCTTCTTTATTATTACACCTTATGTTAGATTTGTGTTCCGTTATCCTCTCCCTTACCTCTCTGCAGGTCTCGCCAATATAAATAAATCCACATGGACATTTGATCATGTAAATAGCATATGTTGCTCTACATGTAAAATGTTTGTTTATTGTAAACTTCCTACCACTCGTAGGATGGTAGAAGTATTTGCCTTTTATCATTGAGCTGCAATGGCTACAATTTAAACATGGATAGCAGCCATTATTGCTACTACCAATTGTTGATTGTATACTTCTCTTTCCAGGGCCTATGTCTGTGTGTATGATCCAATCCCTAAGGAGGGGGGGCGATAGAGAGCATCTCCTAAAAGTTAGGGAGATGTTCTGGATTCACAAACTGGATTGCCTTATCCCCAAGGGTCTTAATAAAGACTTTGATTGGAGTCTATTTTACTAAAGAAAATCACACAGGGATAAGGTTAGGATTGTTTGTATATTTTCTGGTTGATCATGGGCGCATAAAAATGGCTTTTGAATAACAGGGTGTTATAATGGTAAAATAAAGGATAAATGAATCAATTAAAGTGAAAGAAATTTTCTCAATAAAAAATACACTCTGTAAAGGAATAAATCTTGATTGATGTAAATATACTCTGTAGACTGTGCAGACATTGTGGATGTTTGGATTTTATGCTCCTCTTTTAATATTGTATATAGGTTTTATGTTTATATTTTAAATGATATGTACACTGTTCACCCATTCTATTGAAAAACAAAGAGACATCAAAAGCAAAAAAGAGTGTACTGTATTTTGCAACCAACAGGTGTCACTATTGCATGTTGCAATACATGTTTTTTCACATAATGGGTTAATGAACAGTTGATGAATAATTAACAGGTGAGGATATAAAAAGCATGAACCTGTATAATTAAGATGTACATGACTAAGAGCCACATTGGCTTGAAACGTTGTATGTTTGGACCCAGGACAAGAAAATAAAGGTCTTTTAAATTGAGATGGTGGCTGGAGTTTTTTGAAGTTTGTGATTGTGCTGTGGACCTGGCAAGTCTGCTGCTCCGTGCCCCATAAGAGAAAGATTCAGGTGTGCTGTTTTCCACTTATTGGTTTTTGCTGTTTTGTGGCCTTGGGATTAACGTGCACACCAGAAAATGGCTGAAGGTACCATATCTAATATAATGAATAATGCACAGCTGGGACCTATGGTGTTTGGGTATGATGAGGAGACAGCCCAACACATCAATGCCACAGTACTAGGTAACAGAGACTTTTTAAACATCACTCCCTCTGAAACCACAGGGAGACTCTTGGAAAAAGAGAGTAAGAAAAAAATGGTGCTTGAATTGCATGCTATAACCTTGTCAGAGTACCACAAAGTTCAAACGTATCCCCCAGGGGATTGAGAATGTCCACTTGTCCAACTTTGTTTGCTGACAGGAAGGAATACACAGATAAATTTGAAAGTATACTTAACAAATGTTCCTTCGATATTATCACCTGGACAGTCGAGTTTGCCCAACAAGAAATAAATGCATATAAAGACAAGATCAATGTGCAAAAGGAGCAACTCGTAAAAACTTACCCCTGGATGAGTACAAGAAACTGGTAATGGATGTAGAGAAGTCCGTGAGTGACTATAGGAAACAACTTGAGAGCCGTAAACGCCAGAAATTCATCAGGGATGAGCAGGACTACAGTCATGGAGTAGTCTACAGGTGGCGTCAGAGTGCAGGATCAAACAAGAACCCCAGTAGTCAGATGCGGGGACAGAGAAGATTCGCTAGACAAAATGCCGCCCAAGGAGATGGCCACAGTGGTTCTGAGTCCTCTGCCAGTTTTTTAACCGAGGACTCAGACATCGATACCACCGGGCCGGGAGGAAGCACATGAAACAGCGGAGTCGGCCTAGCGATGACGTCACAGCGTCAGCGCCCACGTCGCACACGTGGGATGCAGAGAGGAAGCTACCGGTACTGACGGAAGATGGAACAGAGGAGACGGGAAACCAGCCGAGGGGTTACAGGTATGAGAAGCCGAACAACACATTAGCCAACATACCTATACACCATATAAGTACACCGGCTGCCACCCGAGACCGATTACCCATAAGAAGTACACAAAGGGGGACAGTAAATGAAACTGCATCTGATAACACAAGCACATTTGATCACATTGCTCATAATGAGACTGGCAATACAAATAATGCGGATAAGATCAATTGTTGTATACAGAAACCCCTTGATGATAATAATAAGTATGATATTGTTTGCAACAGTGACTCTCTGAACAAGGCTGTGTTGGGACATTTCTCAGAATCTAATATTAATCACGGTGTTTCACAAGTGGCTAGCTCACAGCTAGCATCTGAAGTTTTGTATGGCAATGTTTTATTTGACACTAATAATTTAGTAACTAATTTATCTAATTATGTTCTCAGTAATGAGGAACTCACAGTATTAAACAAGGGTTTATCATATTGTTTGGATGACACTTTGAATGATTTCACTGTTTTTCAGGATTTACACAGGTTTTTTAGAAAATTAAAATTAAGGATATATTTTTCTTTACAGAAAGATGTTGGTCACAAGTTCACTGAAGGGACACAAAAAAAACAAAATCAGATTTGATAATGTTAAAGATTTTGGTTATTAATAGAAAGAGTAAATTTACACCCACAAGTACACATAGTATCACAACCTATATGAACCTGGTTCAGAGGGAGATAAATATCTTATTAAAGAAAGATGAAAAAAGGAAACTGGTACAAAAAAATAAGAAAGACAAATTAGCAATACAATCACTAAGAGGTAATACTGATATAATCATCAAGGAGGCGGACAAGGGTGGGGCGGTGGTTATACTTAATAAATCAGACTATATAGAGGAGATTGAACGTCAACTAGCAGATAGTCAAGTATATGAAAAACTAACCAGAGACCCCACTATACAAATTAACAAGGAAATAGAGAACTTATTGCAATCAGCAGTTAAGAGGGAGATCATTTCAGAGAAATTTAAAGATGATTTAATTGAGAAAAATCCCATTAGACCTGTTATTTACGTGTTACCTAAGATCCATAAAGCTATTAACAAACCACCTGGGCGCCCTATTGTGGCTGGAATAGGGTCTGTATTCTCAAATATTTCTGTCTTCTTGGACAAAGTATTACAACCCTTAATACAGAAAACTACCTCTTATATAAGGGACACAAATGATTTTTTATCTAAACTCAAATATCTTGGGCAGGTTGGGGATAAATGTATATTGTTTACACTAGATGTCTCCAGTTTGTATACCTCTATTAGGCATACTAGTGGAATTGCAGCAGTAGAAAATATATTGAAATCTAGTAGCACTTATACTGCCCAAGAGATTGAGTTTTTAATAAATCTGTTGACTATCATTCTCTATCAGAACTATTTTTTATTCATGGACACTTACTACCTCCAAAAACAGGGTACAGCAATGGGCTCTAACGTCGCCCCCACATACGCTAACATATTTATGAGTAGTTTTGAGGAACATTTTGTATACTCCAACATTAATTTTCAAACATATGGTATCTCCTGGTGGAGATTTATCGATGATGTGTTTGGCGTGTGGGGGGGGCGACGTTGTGAGCCTTCTATCATTTATAGAAGATCTTAATTGTTCAGTGAATGGATTGAAGTTCAGTTTAAATATGAGCGAGGTAGGAGTAGAGTATTTGGATACTTATGTTTATAAGGATAAAGGTTTCTTGGAGACTGACCTGTACACAAAAAAAAACTGATAAGAACAATTTGCTACAGTATGGCAGTTGCCACCCAGAAAGTGTGTTCAGAGCAATACCCAAGAGTCAGTTCACTAGAGTGAAGAGGATTGTCTCAGATAGTAGCAAGTGTAAACAGAGACTGGGAGAAATGGCCAATAAGTTCATCACTAGGAACTACCCAGAAAAACTAATAACAGAACAGCTTGTGAATGTTGAGGAGGGTTTAGGACAGAGCCAAAAACAGACAGACAAAAGAAATGAGAACAACATGATATTTGTAACACAGCATAATAGATTGAGTGGAAAAATTGCAGGTATCCTAAAAAAACATTGGCACATTATTAGGGAATGCAATCCACAGGTGGAAGAATTTAAAAAAGAACCAATGATTGCGTACAAGAGAAATAAAAGAATTAGGGATTGGATCATACACACAGACATAGGCCCTGGAAAGAGAAGTATACAATCAACAATTGGTAGTAGCAATAATGGCTGCTATCCATGTTTAAATTGTAGCCATTGCAGCTCAATGATAAAAGGCAAATACTTCTACCATCCTACGAGTGGTAGGAAGTTTACAATAAACAAACATTTTACATGTAGAGCAACATATGCTATTTACATGATCAAATGTCCGTGTGGATTTATTTATATTGGCGAGACCTGCAGAGAGGTAAGGGAGAGGATAACGGAACACAAATCTAACATAAGGTGTAATAATAAAGAAGCACCAGTATCCTCTCACTTCCTCTCTGCAGGTCATAACATAAGTCAGCTTAGATTCTTAGTCATAGACCAGGTGATGAAACCAAGGAGGGGGGGGGCGATAAAGAGCATCTCCTAAAAGTTAGGGAGATGTTCTGGATTCACAAACTGGATTGCCTTATCCCCAAGGGTCTTAATAAAGACTTTGATTGGAGTCTATTTTACTAAAGAAAATCACACAGGGATAAGGTTAGGATTGTTTGTATATTTTCTGGTTGATCATGGGCGCATAAAAATGGCTTTTGAATAACAGGGTGTTATAATGGTAAAATAAAGGATAAATGAATCAATTAAAGTGAAAGAAATGTTCTCAATAAAAATACACTCTGTAAAGGAATAAATCTTGATTGATGTAAATATACTCTGTAGACTGTGCAGACATTGTGGATGTTTGGATTTTATGCTCCTCTTTTAATATTGTATATAGGTTTTATGTTTATATTTTAAATGATATGTACACTGTTCACCCATTCTATTGAAAAACAAAGAGACATCAAAAGCAAAAAAGAGTGTACTGTATTTTACAACCAACAGGTGTCACTATTGCATGTTGCAATACATGTTTTTTCACATAATGGGTTAATGAACAGTTGATGAATAATTAACAGGTGAGGATATAAAAAGCATGAACCTGTATAATTAAGATGTACATGACTAAGAGCCACATTGGCTTGAAACGTTGTATGTTTGGACCCAGGACAAGAAAATAAAGGTCTTTTAAATTGAGATGGTGGCTGGAGTTTTTTGAAGTTTGTGATTGTGCTGTTGACCTGGCAAGTCTGCTGCTCCGTGCCCCATAAGAGAAAGATTCAGGTGTGCTGTTTTCCACTTATTGGTTTTTGTAGTAATTTTCATAACACCATTCGCCAAAGTACACAAAATTCAATACATATAACCTAAATGACGAAATGGCTAATTTAAAATTAGTATAACATAAATAAAACACATTTAAAATATACAAATCAATAAAAGAAATGGGATCATAAAAATGTATGATAATTTCACACTATTTCTAAAAACTATATAGGTATAGAGGTTTTGAAAGGAACATAGGGAGCATGAGAACATGGATATAGAGAATGTGCATTGGAAACTAATAACTTTAATAATGATCAAAAACATATAGATTCACATGTAGTAAAAAGTTGTATTAAAACACAAGGGATTATAAGCAATAATTGAAGATCTGGAACAAGTTAAACATAAAAGATAAAAAATTAGTAATTAGGGGGCGTGTCTGGGCCGCGGCCATGATAAGTCGCATAATTGGGAAACTCTATACTCAATACGAATAATCCGACGATTATCTCCTTCCTAGCTTGTCATCTCTCACTAGAAATCTGAATACTAACTAAGGCGAAGATCAGGTGTAAGATGATATAACTCTTTTCATAATTTTATGAGGGGAATCCCAAACTAGACCGTTTGAGTCGGGATGCGGTGGCCTTACTTCACTATCTCAATACCGCCCCCCCCCCCGGGTTAATAAATTAGCGGGGTAAAGCAGTTTCTCCTCTGCTGTCCTTGCTAATATACCTATCTACACATGGAGGAAGACCATCATATAAGGATACAAGCTCTTCTTAAAGATTTTGAGCAAAGAATACACTACAGTTTTGTGGACCTTACTTACACAGTGCGAGATATATGGGCTGGGGGAAATAATATCCTCAAAATGGCTGAAACTACGGAGGTCAATACGCAACTGGAAATAGCCAGTCAGTGAGAGCTACCTTCACCACAATGCTGATCGCAGTTTAGAGACCGGGTTGACAATGCAGAAACAGAGAACTGCCCTGCACCCTGGGAAGTCTGAGATCTCCTGTATCAAGCCTGGAACTCGCACTTCAGAGCAAGTACAAAAATTTCATGCGGAGACCCGCTTAGCTGCAACCCAGGATTGTGTGGATCGCACCCGGACTGTTTTGACTAATGCATCAGCTGTAACTTGTGAGTACACAAGCTTAGCATATATGGCTCACATAGCGGCCACTGCTCTACATGTAGAAGTCACCAGGATGACTCAGGGAATGATGCAGCATGAACCCAGCCATTTCATTACAGCTACCAAAAGCAGTAATTTGTCGCATTAGACACACATTTGCCTATCCTTTTGCTTCAGGTCTCCAGCATAATTCTAGTGCTTTGGCAACGCACAATATATCCGGGCGGATGGGAGACACATTTGGGAGACTTCTAAGATCGTTAGTGCAAAGTCAGTATCTCTTTCAACCTACACCTTCTTACACGGACCATCTAGCAAGTCAAGTAACCCCACTAGATCAACTTGTGAGTACTCTCTGTATTGCTGATGGCTCTTATGGTTATCAAAAGATGTGCATGACAGCAGGAGTAGGGTAAACAGCGACACATAATACCTGGGACCAACTTCTCAATCCGGAGATTACTTTATTGCTTTAGTTTCACAACCGTTGCTATAATAGACTAATTTGCCAATATGAACTTTCTGTTTGCGTTAACTCCAGTTCATTGGGTGTTTTGTCTGTCTTGTTCTTCGTTATGTGACAAACTATACAGCATTGTGTTAGAGTAGTTACACAGTTTATTCTACATCACATATTGCTTCACAATTCCATATGTATTTGTATCCTCTGTTCTATTTCCATATTTGAGATATGTTTTTGGAAAGATAGCTCTGAATTTGTTGTGGCTGTATCAATGGTCTATATCTTCAAACACCCTCAGCTAATATTTATCCCAGATATCTGGACTGCTGGTGCCCTGTCAGCGGCCGAGATAGGGTAGTACAGCACATTGGCTTATAGTCATTATGAGGGGAAAAGGAACATTTATGTTTAGCCTGATGTTACTACCCAATTCTGTACTTTAGAGAGGGTAAAATAATAAATGAATCTCCTATTACTACTACTATAGCCAGACAGGTTGTCCTGTACTCCAGAGATATGAGGAGCCCTAATCAATACCCCCCACCTACCCCTGGATCATCAACTTATAGTACTCTTAGAACTCTTTTTCCTCCCAACTGCATACATTAGGAAGCTGCTAAATACTATAGTCCGTTCCTTTTTAGCTATGAGAACTAGTAGCTCCTTTTAATAGATGTAATGGTTCTCCTAGGGTTACCTTGGATGCACACATCAATATTATTATTTCTTCTATAAAGGTAAGACGAGTCCACGGATTCATCCTTTACTTGTGGGATATTATCCTTCCTAACAGGAAGTGGCAAAGAGCACCACAGCAGAGCTGTCTATATAGCTCCTCCCTTAGCTCCACCCCCCCAGTCATTCTCTTTGCCTACTCTAAGTACTAGGAAGGGTAAAGTGAAAGAGGTGATAAAATATTAGTTTTTAATTTCTTCAAGCAAGAGTTTGTTATTTTAAATGGTACCGGTGTGTACTATTTACTCTCAGGCAGCAGATGGATGAAGACTGCTGCCTGGAGGATGATGATCTTAGCATTTGTAACTAAGGTCCATTGCTGTTCCCACAGAGGCTGAGGAGTACAGGAAACTTCAGTGTGAGGAACAGTTTCATGCAATGCAGCAATGAGGTATGTTCAGTCATATTTTTCTGGAGGGACTGTGTATTTCAGAAAGGCTGACATTATACCCAGGAGGGTAAGGGTAAGCAGTAATCCTAGAGCTAAAAGAAGGGCATTACTTAGCTTGCATATGGGGCCAATTACAAATATGATTGACACTGAATGGCAAATGTTTGTGAGCAAAAGTTTTTTGATTTGGGAGTGCTTTAACGTTTTTGTGGGCAATAACGTTTTGGGCACACATGGCTTAACTTTAGGGTCTTAGAACCCACATGGCTAGTTATAACCTCTCTGGTGCGGTTCTTTAAGGCTGAGGAGACATCGAGTGAGATGGGCGGGGCCTATTTTCGCGCCTCAGATGCGCAGTTAGTTTTATCAGCAAGCAGCAAGCTCTAACTCCTGAGGGCCCTGATGTATGTTTTGGAACAAATCGAAGCTTTTACCCCACACTTTCGAGGGCAGGTAGGGCCACAGCAGAGAGTGTTTTTTTTTCCGGATCTGGGCCTATTTTCGATCCGGTTTGGAAATTAAGTGGTTATTTGTTACAAATTTTTGTGGTGCAATCTTAACTACCTATATTGTGTCTACATACAAAATTTTGAAAAATTTGGTGCATGATTAGGCTGTTTTGCAGAACGTGTATGCTTTTTTTCTCTTAAAGGCGCAGTACCGTTTTTTATGATTGTTATTTTTTTCACTAAATAAAGTGTTTTCATGCTTGTTTGTAGTCATTACTAGCCTGTTCAACATGTCTGACATTGAGGAAAGTCAATGTTCAATATGTTTAGAAGCCATTGTGGAACCTCCACTTAGAATGTGTCCCTCATGCACTGAAAGGTCAATAAATTGTAAAGAACATATTTTAGCTACTAAAAGTATGTTGCAGGATGATTCTCAGTCAGAAGAGAATCAGGTTATACCATCTAATTCTCCCCAAGTGTCACAACCATTAATGCCCGCACAAGCGACGCCAAGTACTTCTAGTGCATCTTATTCTTTCACCCTGCAAGATATGGCCGCAGTTATGAATACTACCCTCACAGAGGTTTTATCTAAGCTGCCTGGGTTGCAGGCGAAGCACAGCAGGTCTGGTGTGAGAACAAACGCTGAGCCCTCTGACGCTTTATTATCCATATCCGATGTACCCTCACAATGTTCTGAAGTGAGGGATTTGCTGGCTGAGGGAGAGATTTCTGATTTAGGAAATATGTTCCCTCAGACAGATTCAGATATGACGGCTTTTAAATTTAAACTAGAACACGTCCGCTTATTGCTCAGGGAGGTTTTAGCGACTCTGGATGATTGTGACCCTATTGTAGTTCCAGAGAAATTGTGTAAAATGGACAGATTCCTAGAGGTTCCTGCCTACACTGATGTTTTTCCAGTCCCTAAGAGGATTTCTGAAATTGTTACTAAGGAGTGGGATAGACCAGGTATTCCGTTCGCTCCCCCTCCTACTTTTAAGAAAATGTTTCCCATATCAGACGCCGTGCGGGACTCGTGGCAGACGGTCCCTAAGGTGGAGGGAGCTATTTCTACCCTGGCTTAGCGTACAACTATACCTATTGAGGACAGTTGTGCTATGGATTAAAAAATTAGAGGGTCTCCTGAAGAAAATATTTGTTCATCAAGGTTTTCTTCTCCAACCTATAGTGTGCATTGTTCCTGTAACTACTGCAGCGTCCTTTTGGTTCGAGGCTCTGAAAGAGGCTCTTCAGGTTGAGACTCCATTAGAGGATATTCTGGATAGAATTAGGGCTCTCAAACTAGCTAATTCTTTCATTACAGATGCTGCTTTTCAATTGGCTAAATTAGCGGCGAAGAATTCAGGTTTTGCCATTTTAGCGAGTAGAGCGTTATGGCTTAAGTCCTGGTCTGCTGATGTGTTATCAAAAGCTAAGCTTTTAGCCATCCCTTTCAAGGGTAAGACCCTATTCGGGCCTGAACTGAAAGAGATCATTTCAGACATCACTAGAGGGAAAGGCGATGCCCTTAATCAGGATAAGACGAATAAGATGAGTTCCTTTCAAAACTTCATAGGTGGTCCCTCTTCCTCTTCCCTTACCGCAAAGCAAGAGGGGAATCTTGCTCAATCCAAGTCAGTCTGGAGACCTACCCAGACTTGGAACAAGGGTAAACAGGCCAAGAAGCCCGCTGCTGCCACCAAGACAGCATGAAGGGGAAGCCCCCGATCCGGGACCGGATCTAGTAGGGGCAGACTTTCTCTCTTTGCTCAGACTTGGGCAAGAGATGTTCAGGACTCCTGGGCTTTAGAAATAGTAATCCAGGGGTATCTTCTAGATTTCAAAGATTTTCCCCAAGGGGGAGATTCCATCTTTCTCAATTGTCTGTAAATCAGACAAAAAGAGAGGCGTTCTTATGCTGTGTAGAAGACCTATATTCCATGGGAGTGATCTGCCCAGTTCCGTAAACAGAACAGGGGCAAGGGTTCTACTCCAATCTGTTTGTGGTTCCCAAAAAAGAGGGAACTTTCAGACCAATTTTGGATCTCAAAATCCTAAACAAATTCCTCAGATTCCCATCCTTCAAGATGGAGACCATTCGGACTATTTTGCCAATGATCCAGGAGGGTCAATATATGACCACCGTGGACTTAAAGGATGCGTATCTACACATTCCTATCCACAAAGATCATCACCAGTTCCTCAGGTTCGCCTTTCTGGACAAGCATTACCAGTTTGTGGCTCTTCCCTTCGGGTTGGCCACGGCTCCCAGAATTTTCACAAAGGTGCTAGGGTCCCTTCTGGCGGTTCTAAGGCCGTGGGGCATAGCTGTGGCGCCTTATCTGGACGATATTTTAATCCAGGCGTCAACTTACAAACTAGCCAATTCTCACACGGACATCGTGTTGGCTTTTCTAAGATCTCACGGGTGGAAGGTGAACGTAAAAAAGAGTTCACTTATTCCTCTCACAAGAGGTCCATTCCTGGGAACTCTGATAGATTCGGTGGACATGAAAATTTTTCTGACGGAGGTCAGGAAATCAAAGATTTTATCCATCTGCCGGGCTCTTCATTCCATTCCTCGGCCGTCAGTGGCTCAGTGTATGGAGGTAATCGATTTAATGGTAGCGGCAATGGACATAGTTCCGTTTGCTCGCTTGCATCTCAGACGATTGCAACTTTGCATGCTCAAACAGTGGAATGGGGATTATGCAGATTTATCTCCTCAGATAAATCTGGATCAAGAGACCAGAAACTCTCTTCTTTGGTGGTTGTCACAGGATCATCTGTCCAAGGTAATGTGTTTCCACAGGCCAGAGTGGGTCATAGTGACGATGGACGCCAGCCTATTGGGCTGGGGTGCAGTCTGGAATTCCCTGAAAGCACAGGGTTTGTGGACTCTGGAGGAGACTCTCCTCCCAATAAATATTCTAGAACTGAGAGCGATATTCAACGCGCTTCAGGCGTGGCCTCAGCTGGCGTCGGCCAGATTCATAAGATTTCAGTCGGACAATATCACGACTGTAGCATATATCAATCATCAGGGAAGAACAAAGAGTTCTCTAGCGATGATAGAGGTTACCAAAATAATTCGATGGGCAGAGACTCACTCTTGCCATCTATCAGCAATCTATATCCCAGGAGTGGAGAAGTGGGAAGCGGATTTTGTAAGTCGCCAGACTTTTCATCCGGGGGAGTGGGAACTCCATCCGGAGGTGTTTGCACAATTGATTCAGCAATGGGGCACACCAGAATTGGATCTGATGGCGTCTCGTCAGAATGCCAAACTTCTTCGTTACGGGTCCAGGTCAAGGGATCCTCAGGCAGTACTGATAGATGCTCTGGCAGTATCCTGGTCGTTCAACCTGGCTTATTTGTTTCCACTATTTCCTCTCCTTCCTCGTTTGATTGCCAGAATCAAACAGGAGAGAGCTTAGGTGATTTTGATAGCACCTGCGTGGCCACGCAGGACTTGGTATGCAGACCTGGTGGACATGTCATCTTTTCCACCATGGACTCTGCCACTGAGACAGGACCTTCTGATTCAAGGTCCGTTCCAGCATCCAAATCTAGTTTCTCTGCGACTGACTGCTTGGAGATTGAACGCTTGATCTTATCCAAGCAGGGGTTCTCTGAGTCGGTCATAGATACCTTGATTCAGGCTCGAAAGCCTGTCACCAGGAAAATTTATCATAAGATATGGCGTAAATATCTTTATTGGTGCGAATCCAAAAGCTACTCATGGAGTAAGATCAGGATTCCTAGGATTTTGTCCTTTCTCCAAGAAGGATTGGAGAAGGGGCTATCAGCTAGTTCCTTAAAGGGACAGATATCTGCTTTATCAATTCTACTGCACAAACGTCTGGCAGATGTTCCAGACGTTCAGTCATTCTGTCAGGCTTTAGTTAGAATCAAGCCTGTGTTTAAACCTGTTGCTCCGCCATGGAGTTTGAATTTAGTTCTTAAAGTTCTTCAAGGGGTTCCGTTTGAACCTATGCATTCCATAGATATTAAGCTTCTATCTTGGAAAGTTCTGTTTTTAGTTGCTATCTCTTCGGCTCGAAGAGTTTCTGAACTATCTGCATTGCAATGCGACTCGCCTTATCTTTTTTTCCATGCTAATAAGGTGGTTCTGCGTACCAAACCTGGATTCCTTCCTAAGGTTGTTACTAATAAGAATATCAATCAGGAAATTGTTGTTCCTTCTCTGTGTCCTAATCCTTCCTCTAAGAAGGAGCGTCTATTGCACAACTTGGACGTGGTTCGTGCTTTAAAGTTTTACTTGCAAGCGACCAAAGATCTTCTTTGTTTGTTGTCTGTTCTGGAAAACGTAGAGGTCAAAAAGCTATGGCTACCTCTCTTGCCTTTTGGCTAAAAAGCATCATCCGTTTGGCATACGAGACTGCTGGACAGCAGCCTCCTGAAAGAATTACAGCTTACTCTACTAGAGCGGTGGCTTCCACATGGGCTTTTAAGATTGATGCTTCTGTTGAACAGATTTGTAAGGCTGCAACTTGGTCTTCGCTTCATACCTTTTCCAAATTTTACAAATTTGATACCTTTGCTTTTTCAAAGGCTGTTTTTGGGAGAAAAGTTCTTCAAGCAGTGGTGCCTTCTGTTTAACCATCTGTCTTGTCCCTCCCGTTCATCCGTGTCCTGTAGCTTTGGTATTGTATCCCACAAGTAAAGGATGAATCCGTGGACTCGTCTTACCTTTATAGAAGAAAAGTAAATTTATGCTTAACTGATAAATTGATTTCTTCTATGGTAAGATGAGTCCACGGCCCACCCCCTGTCATTTTAAGAAAGATTATTTTTTATTTAAACTCAGTCACCTCTGCACCTTGTAGTTTCTGTCAGGGTGCCAGGAATCAGACTGAGACGAGAAGTGCAAATATAATTACACCTTTATTATTAGCAAAAAATTATAAAATGTCCACAAGTCAAATAACAAGCCAGGAGTCAAAACCAGAGCTGCTAGTCAGACAAGCCGAGTCAGGAGCCAAAGCGAATAGTCAGACTAGCCGGAATCAGGAACAAGGAGAACAGCAGAGTCAGGAACAAGCCAGGGATCAGGAACCAGGAAGGACGTCAGGCAGCCAGGTAATACATAGGAACTCTCACAAACAGGTCTCAGACAACGCAAAGGCAAAGCATACTGAACAGAGGCCCTTTAAATAATAAATTATGACATCACAATTCTGAGACTGCATCCTGTCTCACATGGATGATGCACAACAGTCTGGCCATAAAAGGAAGTGCAGGAAGTGAGCAGCATCCCCACAATGCACCATAGTCAGGAAGAGTGAGTAAAATGGCTGCCAGCAGCACATGGCAAACACAAAAGGAAAAAACCCTGACAGTACCCTCCCCTCAACGACCCCTCCCCTGCGGGAGGACAAAAGGCTTATTGGGGAAACGGGCATGGAAGGCACGGAGGAGGGCAGGAGCATGAACATCAGAGGAGGGAACCCAAGAACGCTCCTCTGGACCGTAGCCCCTCCAGTGAACCAAATACTGTACACGGCCCCTGGACATACGAGAGTCAATAATGCTGCTGACCTCATACTCCTCATGGTTGTCAACAAAGATAGGATGGGGACGAGGCAACACAGTGGTAAACCGATTACAAACCAATGGTTTCAAGAGGGAGACATGAAAAATATTGGAGATGCGCATAGCAGGAGGAAGGTCAAGAGCGTAGGCCACAGGATTAACCCGTCAGAGTATTCGAAAAGGACCAACATAACAGGGAGCCAATTTATTGGAAGGCACATGAAGGTTCAAGTTGCGGGAGGACAGCCAAACTCTCTCACCAACCTGGTAGAAAGGTGCGGGCAGACGCCTACGATCAGCCTGGAACTTTTGGCGCTGCATAGAATGATGAAGGCAATCCTGAATCTGCACCCACGTGGAATGGAGTTGCCGGAGATGCTCCTCCAAAGCCGGAATACCCTGAGACATGAATGAATCGGGCAACAAGGATGGTTGAAACCCATAATTCGCCATGAATGGGGATAACTTGGAGAAAGCATTAATAGCACTATTACGAGCAAACTCTGCCCAAGGTAACAGTTCAGACCAATTATTGTGGTGATCTGAGACATAGCAACGGAGGAACTGTTCCAGAGCTTGATTAGACCGTTCCGCAGCCCCACTGGATTGAGGGTGATATGCTGAGGAGAAGGAAAGCTGGATCCCCATTTGAGCACAAAAGGAATGCCAAAATCTGGAGACAAACTGGCTACCCCGGTCTGACACTATCTCCTTGGGTAACCCATGTAAACGGAAGACCTCCCGGGCAAAAATTGAAGCAAGCTCCTGAGCGGTAGGCAGCTTCATCAAGGGATGCAATGTGACATTTTAGAAAAACGGTCAACCACCATAAGGATAACAGTATTGCCATTGGAAATAGGGAGCTTGAAAATGAAATCCATGGAAAGATGTGTCCAAGGACGCTCACATTAGCAATAGGTTGAAGAAGACCCACAGGAAGACGTTGAGGAGTCTTATTCTGTGCACAAACTGAGCAGGAGGCAACATACACAGCAACATCAGAACGAAGACCTGGCCACCAGAATTGTCGAGTGACAGACCAAATCATTTGGTTCTTGCCTGGGTGACCTGCGGCTTTAGGATAGTGGTAAGTGTGCAAAAGTTTAGTTCGAAGATTCTCAGGAACAAAACACTTACCACTAGGTTTCTCAGGCGGTGCATTGGTTTGTGCAGCCAGGATCTCCTCCCCCAAGGGAGAAGTCAAATTAGTACGTATGGTAGCCAAAATATGGTCAGGAGGTATAACAGGAGTAGGTACAGACTCCTCCTTGGACAGAGGCGAAAATTGTCGAGAGAGGGCATCAGCCCTAACATTCTTACTACCAGGCAGGTAGGAGACCACATAATTAAATCTAGACAAAAATAGCTCCCATCTGGCCTGTCGGGGCGACAAACGTTTTGCTTCAGATAGATAAGTTAAATTCTTGTGGTCAGTAAGAATGAGCACTGGCACGCTAGTACCATCGAGAAGATGCCTCCATTCGTTGAGTGCCAAAATTATGGCCAGTAATTCCCTGTCACCAATTTCATAATTGCACTCTGCTGGAGACAATTTCTTAGAGAAGAAACCACACGGATGCAAGGAACCGTCAGGCGTAGGACGTTGAGACAAGAGGGCACCTACTCCAGTCTCAGATGCATCGACCTCAAGAACGAAAGGCAGGACAGGGTTAGGATGAGCCAGAACTGGAGCGGCAGCAAAGGCAGTCTTAAGACTATCAAAGGCCTCAATGGCAGTAGGTGACCAATGGAGTGGATCATTCTCTTTACGGGTCATGTCTGTGATAGGTTTGACCAAAGAAGAAAAGTTTTTAATAAACTTTCTATAGTAATTGGCGAACCCCAAAAAACGTTGAATAGACCGAAGACCAACTGGGCGAGGCCACTGCAGAACTGCAGATAACTTGTCAGGATCCATGGAGAACCCTGCAACGGAGATAACATAACCTAGGAAGGTTACTTGAGTCTGATGGAACTCACATTTCTCAAGTTTACAAAACAGGCTGTTCTCATGTAGTCTCTGAAGAACCCGTGTAACATCAGAACGATGAGCCTCAAGTGTGGGTGAGTGTATGAGGATGTCGCCTAAGTACACCACAACACACTGTTGCAACATATCTCATAGGACATCATTAATAAATTCCTGAAAAACAGCAGGAGCATTACATAGGCCAAAGGGCATTACAAGATACTCATAATGCCCGCTCCTGGTGTTAAATGCTGTTTTCCATTCGTGACCCTCCTTAATCCTAACGAGATTGTACGATCCTCTCAAATCAAGTTTAGTAAAGACCGTAGCTCCCTTGAGGCGGTCAAAGAGTTCCGTAATGAGCGGAATAGGGTAAGCATTTTTAATGGTAAGACGATTAAGACCCCTATAATCGATACATGGTCTTAACTCGCCACCCTTTTTCTTCACAAAGAAGAAGCCAGTCCCTGCAGGAGAGCAGGATTTGCGGATGATCTCCCGTGACAGAGCATCAGCAACATACTCCTCCATAGCACAATTCTCTGCAACAGACAGAGGGTACACCCGGCCCCCAGGAGGAATGGCTCCGGGTTGCAGGTCTATGGCACAATCTTAAGACCGGTGAGGAGGCAACGTACCGGCACGCACCTTGTCAAACACGTCTCGGAACTCTCGGTACTCCTCTGGCAATTGAGATATCGAAGAAGTGCACAAGACTTTAACTGGTTTCCGAAGACAAGTGGAAATACATTGCGGGGACCACAACAAAATTTCGGACCTGCGCCAGTCGAGACTGGGATTGTGCTTTTGGAGCGAGGGATAACCCAGAACAACTGGAAAATGCGGAGAGTTTATCACCTGAAACTGGAGGGTTTCAAAATGGAGAGCCCCAACAGCCATGGACAACGGAACAGTTTCGTGAGTAACGAGTGCGGGCTGAAGGGGCCTGCCATCAATGGCCTCAATAGCAAGCGGAACGGACCGAGGCAAAACAGGAATAGAGTGCTTTGATACAAAAGCACTGTCAATGAAATAGCCAGCAGCACCGGAGTCAACAAGAGCCTGAGTGACTATGGAGGAGTCGACCCAGGAAAGGACAACCATGACCAAAGGTTTCTCCTTAAGCGGTTCCGGGGACAAGGATAAACCACCCAAGGTCTGCCCCCGACAGGACCTTAGGTGTGAGCGTTTTTTCACGGCTGTGTAGGACAAGACTTCAAAAGGTGGCCCTGTAACCCACAATAGAGGCAGAGCCCCTCCCTCCTCCTAAAGGCCCTCTCCGCCACGGAGAGACGCATGAATCCCAACTGCATCGGCTCAGCAGTACCTGGTCACTCGGGACCAGGAGGCATGGGAGGAGAGGGAGGGATGGGTGGGAACGAACACGTAGGAGACAACGGAACAGGAGGCTTCTGCACGCGCTCCTTGAAAGAGGGCCTCTCTCTGAGTCTGATGACAATTAGGATCAAAAAAGACACCAATGCCTCGAGATCCTCTGGTAAATCTCTGGCAGCAACTTCGTCTTTAATCGCATCAGAGAGCCCATGAAAGAAGGCGGCAACAAGGGCTTCATTGTTCCAACCTACCTCTGCGGCAAGCGTACGGAACTCAATAGCATACTGAGCAACAGATCTTGTACCTTGCTGATTGGACATGAGTCTTTTTAGGCAGCAGAGGAGGAGCGAGCCGGAACATCAAATACCCTTCGAAAGGAGGCCACAAATCCAGGGTAATTTGAAATCACAGGTTTATTAGTCTCCCACAAGGGATTAGCCCAGGCAAGAGCTGTGTCAGAGAGTAACGAGATGAGAAATCCCACCTTAGCTCTGTCAGAGGAAAACGCCTGAGGTAACATCTCAAAGTAAATGCCCCCCTGGTTCAAAAACCCTCTGCACTGAATAGGATCGCCTCCATATCGCTGACATGCTCCTGGTAGGCAAAGGTGCAGCAGCGGAAACAGGAGCAGCCATAACATGCGGGACACTTTGGTCCAAATGTGCAGTGCGAGTCAGCAGGGTTTGCAGGGCTAGTGCAAATTGATCCAAGCGGTGATCCTGTACATCCATCCTGGAAATGATGTCAGGTAAAGGTGGATAATTAGCAGCATCAGGATTCATGGCCTTTGCGTAATGTCAGGGTGCCAGGAATCAGACTGAGACGAGAAGTGCAAATATAATCACACCTTTATTATTAGCAAAAAATTATAAAATGTCCACAAGTCAAATAACAAGCCAGGAGTGAAAACCAGAGCTGGTAGTCAGACAAGCCGAGTCAGGAGCCAAAGCGAATAGTCAGACGAGCCGGAATCAGGAACAAGGAGAACAGCAGAGTCAGGAACAAGCCAGGGATCAGGAACCAGGAAGGACGTCAGGCAGCCAGGTAATACACAGGAACTCTCACAAACAGGTCTCAGACAACGCAAAGGCAAAGCATACTGAACAGAGGCCCTTTAAATAATAAATGATGACATCACAATTCTGAGACTGCATCCTGTCTCACATTGATGATGCACAACAGTCTGGCCATAAATGGAAGTGCAGGAAGTGAGCAGCATCCCCCACAATGCACCAAGTCAGGAAGAGAGGTGAGTAAAATGGCTGCAAGCAGCACATGGCAAACACAACAGGAAAAAACCCTGACAGTTTCTCCTTTTTCTTCCTGTACCTTCGGTCGAATGACTGGGGGGTGGAGCTAAGAGAGGAGCTATATAGACAGCTCTGCTGTGGTGCTCTTTGCCACTTCCTGTTAGGAAGGATAATATGCAATCAAAGAAGAAGGATAGGATCCAGCTTTATGCAAATAAAATCCATCTTTATTGGCAAAGTAAAAACGCCAGAAGTGGCTCAGTGAACAGCATACAAAGATAGTAAGCAAAAACCGGAGTGTGAGCGTGACACCACGGCTTACATGTTTCGGCACTCAGCCGTAATCATAGCCATAGGTGTCATGCAGGTGAATGCAGGTTTAAAAGACTGTGTTACAATTGTGATTGGTTAAAAACAATGAATACAAAACACGCCCACACCCCAGGTAAAGAGTAATTTGTTTAACCCTTAATGCCCAAGTCACGTTACAGCAAGAGTACACACACTAAGGTATATATATGGTAAATCCTTATAAATATAAACAAGTTTCTAAAATAGAAAACCCATAAAGATAATATGAGAACATGGAGGAAGAATTACCCTATCTATCACCAATTTATATCTGCGCTAAATTATTGTGTGTCTTATAGTTAGCAAGCACTAAAGCAAAATGTATATAGTTTACAAAATTCTCAAGTGGCATAGTTTAGGA
This sequence comes from Bombina bombina, assembly GCF_027579735.1. Taxonomy (NCBI): domain Eukaryota; kingdom Metazoa; phylum Chordata; class Amphibia; order Anura; family Bombinatoridae; genus Bombina; species Bombina bombina. Next base: position 774,642,972 of record NC_069504.1, read on the forward strand.
TGTGATTTGAATAATAATAGTATTGATTAACTGAAATATATTCTCTTACAGAATTATGTCTCAAAGGTATGTACCCCTTAGAGAGTAAAGTTAAATGCTCGCATGCACAAATATACACATACTAATGAATGCAATATACATATATATATATTCACACACCTTGCGGGGCAGACTAATGTATAACCTTCAATGCGTATTAAAGAATAATTCAAAATAAATATTAAAAGTGCGAGACACATCTAGAAGTATCAAAAAATGGGAAAGAGGGAAGGGGTATAACAGAATGAACAGTACCCTCCAAAGAATTCAATATATATATATAGAGATGTTTGAATGGTAAATGTTAATACCCTAAAATTATTCCCAGAAATTGATCAAATCGTATCTTGAGTTTAAACCCAATGGTAATCTGGTTTTAAGGGTGTATATCCAATATACTTCCCTTTTAGCAAGTATGTTATCCAGATTGCCACCTCTCTTGGGCACCTTAGCTTGTTCTATTGCTGCCATTTAAATGAGTTTAGACTACTGTGATGTTTTGTGAAAAAATGTTGAACAAGTGGTGTGCTCGATGTACCTTTTGTAATAGTCGAAAAATGTTCTCTAATACGGGAATTTATATCCCTAGAGGTTAACCCTATGTATTGAATATTACATAAGGTACATGTAATGATATATATGACGTTCGTACTTTGGCAATTTAAGCAAGTTTTAATAGGATATGTCTGTCCTGTTATTGCTGAGGTGAATTCTTTAGTAACCCATGCAAAATCGCATGGTTTACATTTCTTGTGGCCACACTTGAACATGCCCAGATGATGTAACCATGAGCTAGTATGACCTGAAGTCTGTTTTAATTCTGTGGGAGACAGAATGGAAGCCAAAGTAGGACTCTTCTTGTAGGAACACCTAACACCTTGTTTTACAGTTTCAACCAACTTCTCGTCAGCTGCCAATAACGGGAAATGTTTCCTGACTATGTCGCAGATTTGGGAATATTGTGTAATGAAGGTTGTCACAAAATGTACACCTAAAAAATCTCTGTGTGTGTTGGCAGGTTTGTCCACCAAAAGTTGGTCCCTGTCCAGTTGGTCTACAGCTAATCTAGCCTGTCTAATGTGGCCACGTGTATATTTCCTCTCTTTTAGTCTCTTCTCTAGACAAACAGCCTCCTGCACATAATCCTCGTTATTGCTACAATTTCTTTTAAGCCGGGTAAACTGGCCTTTTGCAACAGCATATGAGGTATTTTTAGGGTGGCAGCTGGAGGCGTGCAGGAGGGTGTTGCCTGAGATAGGTTTACGGTACACTTTTGATACAATGTTACCACTTCTATCACCTGTAAGGCATAAGTCTAGATAATTGATGGAGTATCTGTCAGTGGTGTATGTAAAACTCAAGTTTAAATTGTTTTTATTGATCATATCAATGAAATTCTTAATGTCTGCAGGAGGACCTGACCAGATAAGAAGGAGGTCGTCAATATAGCGTTTAAAGAAACAAATGTGGGACCTGAATGGGTTGCTATGGTCAAAGATGTTTTCTAGCTCCCATTTGCCAAGAAATAAGTTAGCATAAGAGGGGGCATATTTCGCCCCCATGGCTGTGCCACATCTTTGTACATAGTATTTGCCTTCAAATGTAAAGAAGTTGTGAGTCAGTAGGAACTCAAGAATTCTTAGAATATATTTTTGGAAATCTGATGTATATTCTGTGTGTGTTGCCAAATAATATCTTACTGCTTCAATACCCTTGTTGTGTGGGATCCTAGAATATAGTGAGACTACATCAACCGAGAGTCAATAGTGGTTGGTTTGCCATTTTGTATTGGTTAGAAGATTTAGTATATGTTTTGAATCCCTCGTATATGAAGGTAGTTGGTGAACCAATGGCTGCAAGATGGCATCCAACCACTGGGACAATCTTTCAAAGATAGAATCGATACCGCTGACTATAGGGCGACCTTGTACATTGTGAAGGGACTTATGAACCTTAGGGAACATATGGAAGACTGGGATTCTTGGGTATTTTACATAGAGATAGTCAGCTGTGTTTTCATCTAAGAAACCATGTTCAACGCCATCATCTAGTATATCAAATAAGAGCTTCTTATACTCATTTGTTGGATTTCTGGGAAGGATCGAGTAGTCAGTGGGGATATTTAGTTGTCTGTGTGCCTCTGATATGTAATCCTGCCTATCTAGTACTACAACGGTACCTCCCTTATCTGATGGGCGGATTACTAAGTCAGATCTTTGCTGTAATGACCTGAGTGCTTCTGTCTGTTTTTTAGTCAGATTTTTAGTTGTTCGTTCAGTGGTCTCTTTTAATTTGTGCAAATCAGATTCTACTCGTGCATGGAATGTTTCGATTATAGGTCCTCTGTTTTGTATTGGATAAAAAGTAGATTTATTTCTAAATGAGTGTGCCCTATTGAGTGTTCCTGATACTGTGTTGCTCTCAATTGCTAAATTTTGGAGGGATATGAGGTCACATGTTTCTGAAAAGGTATTTATGCCTGTAGTAGATGTAGTGTGAAAACTATCTGGTTCCAAAATCAGTATCTCCTGAGCGGTATCTGCAAAATATTTTTTTAAAGTAATATTCCTGACAAATTTGTTGATATCTATGAGTGTCTGGAATATATCAAAGTTTGTAGTGGGTGCAAAACCTAAACCTAAGGAGAGTACATCTATTTGATCTTGAGTAAGTGTAGCTGAAGATAAATTAACTACACTGTTCATTTGTATTTGGTCAATGTGCGGTTTCCCCGTACTGGATATCTCTCTTGGTTGTTGGCCTGCATCCCCCCTATACCCTCTGTCGGGGGGTCCATAGGAAAAACCTGATTCAGTAATGACATTTCCTGTGTTCCTGTATCTACTGCAAATGTACTCACTCGTTCATCTGGTCTATTAGTAGGAGTATATTTGGAGACAGTGTTTTTATCTTTAGGTTTCACTACTATAGGTGCTGAATTAGTGCCTATAATATTAGGTACAACGGGAGTATTAGGGATATTAGAGATGTTAGGGGCAATGGGAGGCTTTAGAATACCTTGTTGTGAGTTAGAGATAGTGTTAATCTGGGTCTCTATGTCCATTTCACCACCTGATGTATATTCATCAGACGATCTGTCTGTATCACTGTCAGAAAAGCTGACCTGTTTTTGATTACCCCTTCTGTGTCTACGATTACCCCTGTGTTTGTTGTTTTTGTTCTGTGGCAAGCTCCTTCTATAGTTGGAACGTTGTTTTTTGTTCCAAATATATACTGAGTTTTTCTGATAATCGGTTTTATCCCGAATAAATTTGATATGTTTATTTTCCATTATAACTTGCTTGCCACGGGCCAAAGACTCTTGTAGTATTTTATCAAATTTTGCAAAGTTTGGGTCAGCACTACGGTTATTTAACTCTATCTGGATGGTATCTATCTCTTGCTTAATTAAATTAAGTTGCTGGGTTCTATATTGAATTAACAACAGCATTAATTGACATGAACATTCAGAAAGTGCTGCATTCCATTTATCAACAAACTCAGTGTCCGTTGTATCAACATCGAAAGTAGGAAATTTAAAAATCCTTAGTCCTCTTGGGATCATTTGTGCTTTGAGATAGGATTGAAATGTCCAAATGTCCCATTGTGCTTTAGTCTCCTTAAATAACAAAGTCTCCACTGCATCAAATAAAGTGCTAAGTGAAAGTGTCCTCTGAAAATATTTTTTCACATTCTGTGGAAAAGTTACTTCGTGCTGTAGCGGGTCTCAGGGAGAAATATTGTGGTAGTGCTGTTTCTTCCATTGTTATAATGGTTAAATTTTCGTTGCCAAAATGGATACTCAAAATAGAGAAGAGAAGCCCTTGTAATTATGAATGGCAGCGAAAAGTTTCCCAAGGTATCGCCAGTAATACCCAAATAATAATAGTGATATAGAGAGATGTGGGAAGTCCTCTTCTAATATGCAATATGTAAGTGCAAACAAAAAGGTGCATACAGGTAAATACTGTTGGGTCCGGGACTTACCCTTAAGGAGCCTAGCCGCCCCCGGAATCTGTATATGCCGTGCAGTGCCTCAGACAGGAATTCAAAGTAGCCGGGGGACCTTCGGGGTCAAACCGAAATCAGATCGGTGGGCTGTCAGCTCCAAACCAACCGGCAAAGGGGAAAAATCTCCAGCAGCGCTTCAGGCTAAACACAGGTGCACTGCGATGTCTGTTTGTGACGTAGCAGGATCTCCGATCAGGGGGCGGTGCTCTTACTTCACCCGGGTTTCACAACAGGTAATCTTCATATACAAGGGCTTTGAGCTGATCCAAACTGGTGCGGTATAGGCAATCAAAGAAGAAGGATAGGATCCAGCTTTATGCAAATAAAATCCATCTTTATTGGCAAAGTAAAAACGCCAGAAGTGGCTCAGTGAACAGCATACAAAGATAGTAAGCAAAAACCGGAGTGTGAGCGTGACACCACGGCTTACATGTTTCGGCACTCAGCCGTAATCATAGCCATAGGTGTCATGCAGGTGAATGCAGGTTTAAAAGACTGTGTTACAATTGTGATTGGTTAAAAACAATGAATGCAAAACACGCCCACACCCCAGGTAAAGAGTAATTTGTTTAACCCTTAATGCCCAAGTCACGTTACAGCAAGAGTACACACACTAAGGTATATATATGGTAAATCCTTATAAATATAAACAAGTTTCTAAAATTGAAAACCCATAAAGATAATATGAGAACATGGAGGAAGAATTACCCTATCTATCACCAATTTATATCTGCGCTAAATTATTGTGTGTCTTATAGTTAGCAAGCACTAAAGCAAAATGTATATAGTTTACAAAATTCTCAAGTGGCATAGTTTAGGATGTGATTTGAATAATAATAAAGGATAATATCCCAGAAGTAAAGGATGAATCCGTGGACTCGTCTTACCATAGAAGAAATCAATTTATCAGGTAAGCATAAATTTACTTTCTTCTGTTAAGTGTGATCAGTCCACGGGTCATCATTACTTCTGGGATATTACTCCTCCCCAACAGGAAGTGCAAGAGGATTCACCCAGCAGAGCTGCATATAGCTCCTCCCCCCTACGTCACTCCCAGTCATTCTCTTGCACCCAACGACTAGATAGGATGTGTGAGAGGACTATGGTGATTATACTTAGTTTTATATCTTCAATCAAAAGTTTGTTATTTTAAAATAGCACCGGAGTGTGTTATTATCTCTCTGGCAGAGTTTGAAGAAGAATCTACCAGAGTTTTTGTTATGATTTTAGCCGGAGTAGTTAAGATCATATTGCTGTTTCTCGGCCATCTGAGGAGAGGTAAACTTCAGATCAGGGGACAGCGGGCAGATGAATCTGCATAGAGGTATGTAGCAGTTTTTATTTTCTGACAATGGAATTGATGAGAAAATCCTGCCATACCGATATAATGTCATGTATGTATACTTTACACTTCAGTATTCTGGGGAATGGTACTTCACTAGAATTACACTGTAAGAAATACATAAAGCTGTTTAATAACTAGAGATTATGTTTAACGTTTTTTGCTGGAATGTAAAATCGTTTTCATTTACTGAGGGTACTGAGTGAATAAATGTTTGGGCACTATTTTTCCACTTGGCAGTTGCTTAATCTGTTTTTCTGACAGTTTCTGTTCTCCCTCACTGCTGTGTGTGAGGGGGAGGGGCCGTTTTTTTGGCGCTTTTACTGCATCAAATATTTCAGTCAGCAACTCATTGTATTCCCTGCATGATCCAGTTCATCTCTACAGAGCTCAGGGGTCTTCAAAACTTATTTTGAGGGAGGTAATTTCTCTCAGCAGAGCTGTGAGAATTATAGTTTGACTGAGATAAAAAACGTTTATTCTGTAATTTGTTTCCTGCTTTCAGAATTTGTTATCTTTGCTAATGGGATTAAACCTTTGCTAAAGTTGTCTTGTTTACAAGGATTGAGGCTATAACTGTTTCAATTTATTAATTTTCAACTGTCATAGATCTTCTGTGCTTCTTAAAGGCACAGTACGTTTTAATATTATTCTAATTGAATTGTATTTCCAAGTTGCAAGTTTATTTGCTAGTGTGTTAAACATGTCTGATTCAGAGGATGATACCTGTGTCATTTGTTGCAATGCCAAAGTGGAGCCCAATAGAAATTTATGTACTAACTGTATTGATGCTACTTTAAATAAAAGTCAATATGTACAAATTGAACAAATTTCACCAAACAACGAGGGGAGAGTTATGCCGACTAACTCGCCTCACGTGTCAGTACCTACATCTCCCGCTCAGAGGGAGGTGCGTGATATTGTAGCGCCGAGTACATCTGGGCGGCCATTACAAATCACATTACAGGATATGGCTACTGTTATGACTGAGGTTTTGGCTAAATTACCAGAACTAAGAGGTAAGCGTGATCACTCTGGGGTGAGAACAGAGTGCGCTGATAATATTAGGGCCATGTCAGACACTGCGTCACAGGTGGCAGAACATGAGGACGGAGAACTTCATTCTGTGGGTGACGGTTCTGATCCAAACAGACTGGATTCAGATATTTCAAATTTTAAATTTAAACTGGAAAACCTCCGTGTATTACTAGGGGAGGTGTTAGCGGCTCTGAATGATTGTAACACAGTTGCAATACCAGAGAAAATGTGTAGGTTGGATAAATATTTTGCGGTGGTACCCAGACGAGTACTGAGGTTTTTCCTATACCTAAGAGACTTACTGAAATTGTTACTAAGGAGTGGGATAGACCCGGTGTGCCGTTCTCACCCCCTCCGATATTTAGAAAAATGTTTCCAATAGACGCCACCACAAGGGACTTATGGCAAACGGTCCCCTAAGGTGGAGGGGAGCAGTTTCTACCTTAGCTAAGCGTACCACTATCCCGGTGGAGGATAGCTGTGCTTTTTCAGATCCAATGGATAAAAAGTTAGAGGGTTACCTTAAGAAAATGTTTGTTCAACAAGGTTTTATATTGCAACCCCTTGCATGCATTGCGCCGATCACGGCTGCAGCGGCATTCTGGATTGAGTCTCTGGAAGAGAACATTGGTTCAGCTACTCTGGACGACATTACGGACAGGCTTAGAGTCCTTAAACTAGCTAATTCATTCATTTCGGAGGCCGTAGTACATCTTACTAAACTTACGGCGAAGAATTCAGGATTCGCCATTCAGGCACGCAGGGCGCTGTGGCTAAAATCCTGGTCAGCTGATGTTACTTCTAAGTCTAAATTGCTTAATATACCTTTCAAAGGGCAGACCTTATTCGGGCCCGGGTTGAAAGAGATTATCGCTGACATTACAGGAGGTAAAGGCCATGCCCTGCCTCAGGACAAAGCCAAGACTAGACAGTCTAATTTTCGTTCCTTTCGTAATTTCAAAGCTGGAGCAGCATCAACTTCCTCTGCACCAAAACAGGAAGGAGCTGTTGCTCGCTACAGACAAGGCTGGAAACCTAACCAGTCCTGGAACAAGGGCAAGCAGACTAGGAAACCTGCTGCTGCCCCTAAGACAGCATGAATTGAGGGCCCCCGATCCGGGATCGGATCTAGTGGGGGGCAGACTTTCTCTCTTCGCCCAGGCTTGGGCAAGAGATGTTCAGGAACCCTGGGCGCTAGAGATAATATCTCAGGGATACCTTCTGGACTTCAAATACTCTCCTCCAAGAGAGAGATTTCATCTGTCAAGATTGTCAACAATCCAGACAAAGAAAGAGGCGTTTCTACGCTGCGTACAAGAGCTCTTGTTAATGGGAGTAATCCATCCAGTTCCACGATCGGAACAGGGACAGGGGTTTTACTCAAATCTGTTTGTGGTTCCCAAAAAAGAGGGAACTTCAGACCAATCCTGGACTTAAAGATCCTAAACAAATTCCTAAGAGTTCCATCGTTCAAGATGGAGACTATTCGGACAATTTTACCTATGATCCAAGAGGGTCAGTACATGACCACTGTAGATTTAAAAGATACTTACCTTCACATACCGATTCACAAAGATCATTATCGGTACCTAAGGTTTGCCTTCCTAGACAGGCATTACCAGTTTGTGGCTCTTCCATTCGGATTGGCTACAGCTCCAAGAATCTTCACAAAGGTTCTGGGTGCTCTTCTGGCGGTACTAAGACCACGGGGAATCTCGGTAGCTCCATACCTAGACGACATTCTGATACAAGCTTCAAGCTTTCAAACTGCCAAGTCTCATACAGAGTTAGTGCTGGCATTTCTAAGTTCACATGGATGGAAGGTGAACGAAAAGAAAAGTTCACTCGTTCCACTCACAAGAGTTCCCTTCCTGGGGACTCTTATAGATTCTGTAGAAATGAAGATTTACCTGACAGAGGACAGGCTGACAAGACTTCAAAGTGCTTGCCGCACCCTTCATTCCATTCAACACCCGTCAGTGGCTCAATGCATAGAGGGAATCGGCTTAATGGTAGCGGCAATGGACATAGTACCCTTTGCACGCTTACACCTCAGACCACTGCAACTGTGCATGCTACGTCAGTGGAGTGGGGATTACTCAGACTTATCCCCTTCTCTGAATCTGGATCAAGAGACCAGAAATTCTCTTCTATGGTGGCTTTCTCGGCCACATCTGTCCAGGGGGATGCCATTCAGCAGACCAGACTGGACAATTGTAACAACAGACGCCAGCCTTCTAGGTTGGGGGTGCCGTCTGGAATTCTCTGAAGGCTCAGGGACAATGGAGTCAGGAGGAGAGTCTCCTGCCAATAAACATTCTGGAATTGAGAGCAGTTCTCAATGCCCTCCTGGCTTGGCCCCAGTTGACAACTCGGGGGTTCATCAGGTTTCAGTCGGACAACATCACGACTGTAGCTTACATCAACCATCAGGGAGGGACAAGAAGCTCCCTAGCTATGATGGAAGTATCAAAGATAATTCTCTGGGCAGAGTCTCACTCTTGCCACCTGTCAGCAATCCACATCCCGGGAGTGGAGAACTGGGAGGCGGATTTCTTAAGTCGTCAGACTTTTCATCCGGGGGAGTGGGAACTTCATCCGGAGGTCTTTGCCCAAATACTTCGACGTTGGGGCAAACCAGAGATAGATCTCATGGCGTCTCGACAGAACGCCAAGCTTCCTCGTTACGGGTCCAGATCCAGGGATCCAGGAGCAGTCCTGATAGATGCTCTGACAGCACCTTGGGACTTCAGGATGGCTTACGTGTTTCCACCCTTCCCGTTGCTTCCGTGATTGATTGCCAGAATCAAACAAGAGAGAGCATCAGTGATTCTAATAGCACCTGCGTGGCCAAGCAGGACTTGGTATGCAGACCTGGTGGACATGTCATCCTGTCCACCTTGGTCTCTACCTCTGAAACAGGACCTTCTGATACAGGGTCCCTTCAAACATCAAAATCTAACTTCTCTGAAGCTGACTGCTTGGAAATTGAACGCTTGATTTTATCAAGACGTGGGTTTTCTGAGTCAGTTATTGATACCTTAATACAGGCTAGGAAACCTGTTACCAGAAAGATTTACCATAAGATATGGCGTAAATACCTATATTGGTGTGAATCCAAAGGTTACTCTTGGAGTAAGGTTAGGATTCCTAGGATATTGTCTTTTCTACAAGAAGGTTTAGAAAAGGGTTTATCTGCTAGTTCATTAAAGGGACAGATCTCAGCTCTGTCCATTCTGTTACACAAACGTCTGTCAGAAGTTCCTGACGTCCAGGCTTTTTGTCAGGCTTTGACCAGGATTAAGCCTGTGTTTAAAACTGTTGCTCCACCATGGAGTTTAAACCTTGTTCTTAATGTTTTTCAGGGCGTTCCGTTTGAACCCCTTCATTCCATTGATATAAAGTTGTTCTCTTGGAAAGTTCTATTTTTAATGGCTATTTCCTCGGCTCGAAGAGTCTCTGAATTATCTGCCTTACATTGTGATTCTCCTTATTTGATTTTTCATTCGGATAAGGTAGTCCTGCGTACTAAACCTGGGTTCTTACCTAAGGTAGTTACTAACAGGAATATCAATCAAGAGATTGTTGTTCCTTCTTTATGCCCAAATCCGTCTTCAAAGAAGGAACGTCTACTGCACAACCTGGATGTAGTCCGTGCTCTAAAATTTTACTTACAGGCAACTAAGGAATTTCGACAAACGTCTTCTCTGTTTGTCATTTACTCTGGGCAGAGGAGAGGTCAAAAAGCTTCCGCTACCTCTCTTTCTTTTTGGCTTCGTAGCATAATTCGTTTAGCTTATGAGACTGCTGGACAGCAGCCTCCTGAAAGAATTACAGCTCATTCTACTAGAGCTGTGGCTTCCACTTGGGCCTTCAAGAATGAGGCCTCTGTTGAACAGATTTGCAAGGCTGCAACTTGGTCTTCGCTTCATACTTTTTCCAAATTTTACAAATTTGACACTTTTGCTTCATCGGAGGCTATTTTTTGGGAGAAAGGTTCTTCAGGCAGTGGTTCTTCTGTATAAAGAGCCTGCCTATCCCTCCCGTCATCCGTGTACTTTTGCTTTGGTATTGGTATCCCAGAAGTAATGATGACCCGTGGACTGATCACACTTAACAGAAGAAAACATAATTTATGCTTACCTGATAAATTCCTTTCTTCTGTAGTGTGATCAGTCCACGGCCCGCCCTGTTTTTAAGGCAGGTAAATATTTTTTAATTTATACTCCAGTCACCACTTCACCCTTGGCTTTTCCTTTCTCGTTGGTCCTTGGTCGAATGACTGGGAGTGACGTAGGGGGGAGGAGCTATATGCAGCTCTGCTGGGTGAATCCTCTTGCACTTCCTGTTGGGGAGGAGTAATATCCCAGAAGTAATGATGACCCGTGGACTGATCACACTACAGAAGAAAGGAATTTATCAGGTAAGCATAAATTATGTTTTTTCACATGTTTTATTACCATTTAGACATTTATTAGTATACTAAAAACTTTTTGTTTTGTATAGGCTTCCTAGCTATCTCTATAGCCCAAACTATCTCATATTTCATCCTCTTATTGTAGCTTGAATCCTCGACTTCTGCGCCCCACATATAAGTAGCTCCTCCTCTTTTAAAATGCACTAACATAAGTTTGCACATACTTTTTATCATATATATTAGCATGGGTCACTAAGTGTTTATACCTTTCATATACTGAAGGTCCAAGAGTGACCCCTTTCCATGTGAACATAGAATTTGCCTATATCATTCGATTTTATATCCACCCGCTAGAAATATCATTACAATATAATTTGCTAATTTGTTTCAATTATACAGGTCCAAAAGTGACCACCTCAAAAGCTAATTTTCCTCCATATTATATTAGTCTTATTAGGTCGAAGAGTGACCGTATGTGCCAAATGAGGAAATTTTTGAAGAAAAGATTATAAAACAGAGGTTCCAGATGTTTACCTATTATGACTTGCTATATCGTCTCAACTTATATCTTTGACTGCCGTTAATATGAAATTCTTGTTATTCTTGTTTTGTTTTTATTGGTAACCCATTTATGTTGTACTCTTCGCACAACCTCAATTAAAAATTATTAAATAAAATAAATAAATATTTTTTTTAGTAATTAATAATTAAAACGGAGACATCCTATGTATTGTAGGTGAAACATGTCCGAATTTATAAAGGTTGATCTACATATGCGCTTGTATATCAATGTCAATGTTGAGACCCTTCAGTTGTAATGTGTTTAATTGATAAATCCAAAAGGTTTCTTGTTTGCGCAATTTATGTAGTCTATAGTAATTACCTGGTGGTATCATATCTATCACTTGCACTTTTAGGATCTAGGGTCACTTCTGTTAACATCAGAAAAGTGTTTAGGTACACTGTGTTTGGAAGAGTTTTCTTTGATACTATAAATATGTTCATTGACTCTTCTTCTTATGTGACGTTTGGTGCGTCCTACATAAAGTAGGCCACACCCACATTCTAAAAGATTTATCACATATGTGCAGTCACAATTGCTCCTAAACTTGATATCGAATAAGACAACTTATCAGAATTGCGGAAATTGGTCGAACAATTAGTGTGACTACACATATTGCATCTAGCTTTTCCACATTTAAATGTGCCCTTCTTGTTCATGAGCCAATTGAGTGGTTTCTTATTGGCTAGAATGGGTTTAAGTTTACTTGGAGCTAAAATATTCTTAAAATGTTGACCTTTTTTTAAAGTAATTGTGGGTGCTTCACCAAGAGTAGGGCCTAGAATAGGGTCAGAAATTAAAATTGGCCAGTGTTTAAGGGTCCTGAGTATAAACGGTGCCCCCATATTATATATAGTAATAAACCTTATAGGCGTATTTTATATTTGCTGAAGTAGGATTATTAGATTTATTTTTATTTTTATTATTTTTTTTATTTATTTTTTATTGGGGTTGATTAGGGATTCCCTGTTGTATAATAGTGCTTTATTTCTAGCCTCCAGTAAAAGATCTTTACTGTACTCCTTTTCCAAGAACTTAGTGTCTAAAATGTCTGCTTCTTTTGAGAAGTCTGCTAGATGTGTACAGTTCCTTCTCATGCTTAGTTATTGGCCAAAAGGTATATTATTAATCCAGTTACTTTTGTGGACACTTTTGGCATTAATAAAACTGTGACAGACACTTTATTGGAGCTGTCAACGTACAGGGTGGGGTCTGGAAAGATTGCTGTTTTTATACTATTTCAAGTTTGTTATTTATGTTTACATCTCATATTATTCATGGATCCATGATTTTTATTTTATTTTTTCATTTGTAATTTTTATTTCTACACAACCTTTTGCTGCATCTTTTCCATTGTGTATAATAAATTGTGATATTTTACAATTATTCACCTCAGCCTTTTAGGCACTCGCTTCATCCACTCAAACATCTGATTTCTATAAGGTCTACTAGGAGACCTACTGAAGGGAGCCATAGGTGTATCTATTTGCGCTAGGTCTACTGCCAATTTTTTAATTACAATAGAGTACTTAAATTGCGCAAATAAGAAACCTTTTGGATTTATCAATTAAACATATTACAACCGAAGGGTCTCAACATTGACATTGATATACAAGTGCATATGTAGATCAACCTTTATAAATTCGGGCATATTTCACCTACAATACATAGGATGTCTCCGTTTTAATCATTAATTACTAATTGTTAATCTTTTATGTTTAACTTGTTCCAGATCTTCAATTATTGCTTATAATCCTTTGTGTTTTAATACAACTTTTCACTACATGTGAATCTATATTTGTTTTTTTATCAATTTTCTTTAACATACTTCTAACACATTATTAAAGTTATTAGTTTCCAATGCACATTCTCAATATCCATGCTCTCATGCTCCCTATGTTCCTTTTAAAACCTCTATATCTATATAGTTTTTAGAAATAGTGTGAAATTATCATACATTTTTATGATCCCATTTATTTTATTAATTCATATATTTTAAATGTGTTTTATTCATGTAATACTAATTTTTAATTAGCCATTTCGTCATTTAGGTTATATGTATTGAATTTTGTGTACTTTGGTGAATGGTGTTATGAAACTTACTGTCACTTTAATTGTGGACAATTTAAAGAGCAGCCGGATGTTCTGTTTTCATCTGACTACTGACTACTCATTCCTCTTGAGAAAGCACGACCGCTGTTAGGGAGAAACGCGTTTAGGGAAACCACTTGTCTGACGTCCTGGAGAGGCCATCTGTTCCAGTGGGGGCTTGAATCCATGCGAGTTATCAACTATCGTTGCGCTCCAAGTGCCCTGCTTATGGACTGCTGCCAAGTGTGATCTACACTATCCATTGACTTAAAGGCGTGTTTTATTTTTCTCCAACATAGGTGTGTCCGGTCCACGGCGTCATCCTTACTTGTGGGATATTCTCTTCCCCAACAGGAAATGGCAAAGAGCCCAGCAAAGCTGGTCACATGATCCCTCCTAGGCTCCGCCTACCCCAGTCATTCTCTTTGCCGTTGTACAGGCAACATCTCCACGGAGATGGCTTAGAGTTTTTTTAGTGTTTAACTGTAGTTTTTATTATTCAATCAAGAGTTTGTTATTTTGAAATAGTGCTGGTATGTACTATTTACTCAGAAACAGAAAAGAGATGAAGATTTCTGTTTGTATGAGGAAAATGATTTTAGCAACCGTCACTAAAATCCATGGCTGTTCCACACAGGACTGTTGAGAGCAATTAACTTCAGTTGGGGGAACAGTGTGCAGTCTCTTGCTGCTTGAGGTATGACACATTCTAACAAGACGATGTAATGCTGGAAGCTGTCATTTTCCCTATGGGATCCGGTAAGCCATGTTTATTCAGCATGTAAATAAGGGCTTCACAAGGGCTTATTAAGACTGTAGACTTTTTCTGGGCTAAATCGATTCATTATTAACACATATTTAGCCTTGAGGAATCATTTTATCTGGGTATTTTGATATAATAATATCGGCAGGCACTGTATTAGACACCTTATTCTTTAGGGGCTTTCCCAAAGCATAAGCAGAGCCTCATTTTCGCGCCGGTGTTGCGCACTTGTTTTTGAGAGGCATGGCATGCAGTCGCATGTGAGAGGAGCTCTGATACTTAGAAAAGACTTTCTGAAGGCGTCATTTGGTATCGTATTCCCCTTTGGGCTTGGTTGGGTCTCAGCAAAGCAGATACCAGGGACTGTAAAGGGGTTAAAGTTCAAAACGGCTCCGGTTCCGTTATTTTAAGGGTTAAAGCTTCCAAATTTGGTGTGCAATACTTTTAAGGCTTTAAGACACTGTGGTGAAAATTTGGTGAATTTTGAACAATTCCTTCATGTTTTTTCGCAATTGCAGTAATAAAGTGTGTTCAGTTTAAAATTTAAAGTGACAGTAACGGTTTTATTTTAAAACGTTTTTTGTACTTGTTATCAAGTTTATGCCTGTTTAACATGTCTGAACTTCCAGATAGACTGTGTTCTGAATGTGGGGAAGCCAGAATTCCTATTCATTTAAATAAATGTGATTTATGTGATAATGACAATGATGCCCAAGATGATTCCTCAAGTGAGGGGAGTAAGCATGGTACTGCATCATTCCCTCCTTCGTCTACACGAGTCTTGCCCACTCAGGAGGCCCCTAGTACATCTAGCGCGCCAATACTCCTTACTATGCAACAATTAACGGCTGTAATGGATAATTCTGTCAAAAACATTTTAGCCAAAATGAACACTTATCAGCGTAAGCGCGGCTGCTCTGTTTTAGATACTGAAGAGCATGACGACGCTGATAATAATATTTCCGAAGGGCCCCTAACCCAGTCTGATAGGGCCAGGGAGGTTTTGTCTGAGGGAGAAATTACTGATTCAGGGAACATTTCTCAACAGGCTGAACCTGATGTGATTGCATTTAAATTTAAGTTGGAACATCTCCGCATTCTGCTTAAGGAGGTATTATCCACTTTGGATGATTGTGACAAGTTGGTCATCCCAGAGAAACTATGTAAAATGGACAAGTTCCTAGAGGTGCCGGGGCTCCCAGAAGCTTTTCCTATACCCAAGCGGGTGGCGGACATTGTTAACAAGGAATGGGAAAGGCCCGGTATTCCTTTCGTCCCTCCCCCCATATTTAAAAAATTGTTTCCTATGGTCGACCCCAGAAAGGACTTATGGCAGACAGTCCCCAAGGTCGAGGGAGCGGTTTCCACTTTAAACAAACGCACCACTATACCCATAGAGGATAGTTGTGCTTTCAAAGATCCTATGGATAAAAAATTAGAAGGTTTGCTTAAAAAGATGTTTGTTCAGCAAAGTTACCTTCTACAACCAATTTCATGCATTGTCCCTGTCGCTACAGCCGCATGTTTCTGGTTCGATGATCTGATAAAGGCGGTCGATAGTGAGTCTCCTCCTTTTGAGGAGATTATGGACAGAATCAATGCTCTCAAATTGGCTAATTCTTTCACCCTAGACGCCACTTTGCAATTGGCTAGGTTAGCGGCTAAGAATTCTGGGTTTGCTATTGTGGCGCGCAGAGCGCTTTGGTTGAAATCTTGGTCGGCTGATGCGTCTTCCAAGAACAAGCTACTTAACATTCCTTTCAAGGGGAAAACGCTGTTTGGCCCTGACTTGAAAGAGATTATCTCTGATATCACTGGGGGTAAGGGCCACGCCCTTCCTCAGGATCGGCCTTTCAAGGCAAAAAATAAACCTAATTTTCGTCCCTTTCGTAGAAACGGACCAGCCCAAGGTGCTACGTCCTCTAAGCAAGAGGGTAATACTTCTCAAGCCAAGCCAGCTTGGAGACCAATGCAAGGCTGGAACAAGGGAAAGCAGGCCAAGAAACCTGCCACTGCTACCAAGACAGCATGAAATGTTGGCCCCCGATCCGGGACCGGATCTGGTGGGGGGCAGACTCTCTCTCTTCGCTCAGGCTTGGGCAAGAGATGTTCTGGATCCTTGGGCGCTAGAAATAGTCTCCCAAGGTTATCTTCTGGAATTCAAGGGACTTCCCCCAAGGGGGAGGTTCCACAGGTCTCAGTTGTCTTCAGACCACATAAAAAGACAGGCATTCTTACATTGTGTAGAAGACCTGTTAAAAATGGGAGTGATTCATCCTGTTCCATTAAGAGAACAAGGGATGGGGTTCTACTCCAAGCTGTTCATAGTTCCCAAAAAAGAGGGAACGTTCAGACCAATCTTAGATCTCAAGATCTTAAACAAGTTTCTCAAGGTTCCATCGTTCAAGATGGAAACCATTCGAACTATTCTTCCTTCCATCCAGGAAGGTCAATTCATGACCACGGTGGATTTAAAGGATGCGTATCTACATATTCCTATCCACAAGGAACATCATCGGTTCCTAAGGTTCGCATTCCTGGACAAACATTACCAGTTCGTGGCGCTTCCTTTCGGATTAGCCACTGCTCCAAGGATTTTCACAAAGGTACTAGGGTCCCTTCTAGCTGTGCTAAGACCAAGGGGCATTGCTGTAGTACCTTACTTGGACGACATTCTGATTCAAGCGTCGTCCCTTCCTCAAGCAAAGGCTCACACGGACATTGTCCTGGCCTTTCTCAGATCTCACGGATGGAAAGTGAACGTGGAAAAGAGTTCTCTATCCCCGTCAACAAGGGTTCCCTTCTTGGGAACAATAATAGACTCCTTAGAAATGAGGATTTTTCTGACAGAGGCCAGAAAAACAAAACTTCTAGACTCTTGTCGGATACTTCATTCCGTTCCTCTTCCTTCCATAGCTCAGTGCATGGAAGTGATCGGGTTGATGGTAGCGGCAATGGACATAGTTCCTTTTGCGCGCATTCATCTAAGACCATTACAACTGTGCATGCTCAGTCAGTGGAATGGGGACTATACAGACTTGTCTCCGAAGATACAAGTAAATCAGAGGACCAGAGACTCACTCCGTTGGTGGCTGTCCCTGGACAACCTGTCACAAGGGATGACATTCCGCAGACCAGAGTGGGTCATTGTCACGACCGACGCCAGTCTGATGGGCTGGGGCGCGGTCTGGGGAGCCCTGAAAGCTCAGGGTCTTTGGTCTCGGGAAGAATCTCTTCTACCGATAAATATTCTGGAACTGAGAGCGATATTCAATGCTCTCAAGGCTTGGCCTCAGCTAGCGAGGGCCAAGTTCATACGGTTTCAATCAGACAACATGACAACTGTTGCGTACATCAACCATCAGGGGGGAACAAGGAGTTCCCTAGCGATGGAAGAAGTGACCAAAATCATTCTATGGGCGGAGTCTCACTCCTGCCACCTGTCTGCTATCCACATCCCAGGAGTGGAAAATTGGGAAGCGGATTTTCTGAGTCGTCAGACATTGCATCCGGGGGAGTGGGAACTCCATCCGGAAATCTTTGCCCAAGTCACTCAGCTGTGGGGCATTCCAGACATGGATCTGATGGCCTCTCGTCAGAACTTCAAAGTTCCTTGCTACGGGTCCAGATCCAGGGATCCCAAGGCGGCTCTAGTGGATGCACTAGTAGCACCTTGGACCTTCAAACTAGCTTATGTGTTCCCGCCGTTTCCTCTCATCCCCAGGCTGGTAGCCAGGATCAATCAGGAGAGGGCGTCGGTGATCTTGATAGCTCCTGCGTGGCCACGCAGGACTTGGTATGCAGATCTGGTGAATATGTCATCGGCTCCACCTTGGAAGCTACCTTTGAGACGAGACCTGCTTGTTCAGGGTCCGTTCGAACATCCGAATCTGGTTTCACTCCAGCTGACTGCTTGGAGATTGAACGCTTGATTTTATCGAAACGAGGGTTCTCAGATTCTGTTATCGATACTCTTGTTCAGGCCAGAAAGCCTGTAACTAGAAAGATTTACCACAAAATTTGGAAAAAATATATCTGTTGGTGTGAATCTAAAGGATTCCCTTGGGACAAGGTTAAGATTCCTAGGATTCTATCCTTCCTTCAAGAAGGATTGGAAAAGGGATTATCTGCAAGTTCCCTGAAGGGACAGATTTCTGCCTTGTCGGTGTTACTTCACAAAAAACTGGCTGCTGTGCCAGATGTTCAAGCCTTTGTTCAGGCTCTGGTTAGAATCAAGCCTGTTTACAAACCTTTGACTCCTCCTTGGAGTCTCAATTTAGTTCTTTCAGTTCTTCAGGGGATTCCGTTTGAACCCTTGCATTCCGTTGATATTAAGTTATTATCTTGGAAAGTTTTGTTTTTAGTTGCAATTTCTTCTGCCAGAAGAGTTTCAGAATTATCTGCTCTGCAGTGTTCTCCTCCTTATCTGGTGTTCCATGCAGATAAGGTGGTTTTACGTACTAAACCTGGTTTTCTTCCAAAAGTTGTTTCTAACAAAAACATTAACCAGGAGATTATCGTACCTTCTCTGTGTCCGAAACCAGTTTCAAAGAAGGAACGTTTGTTGCACAATTTGGATGTTGTTCGCGCTCTAAAATTCTATTTGGATGCTACAAAGGATTTTAGACAAACATCTTCCTTGTTTGTTGTTATTCCGGTAAAAGGAGAGGTCAAAAAGCAACTTCTACCTCTCTCTCTTTTTGGATTAAAAGCATCATCAGATTGGCTTACGAGACTGCCGGACGGCAGCCTCCCGAAAGAATCACAGCTCATTCCACTAGGGCTGTGGCTTCCACTTGGGCCTTCAAGAACGAGGCTTCTGTTGATCAGATATGTAGGGCAGCGACTTGGTCTTCACTGCACACTTTTACCAAATTTTACAAGTTTGATACTTTTGCTTCTTCTGAGGCTATTTTTGGGAGAAAGGTTTTGCAAGCCGTGGTGCCTTCCATTTAGGTGACCTGATTTGCTCCCTCCCTTCATCCGTGTCCTAAAGCTTTGGTATTGGTTCCCACAAGTAAGGATGACGCCGTGGACCGGACACACCTATGTTGGAGAAAACAGAATTTATGTTTACCTGATAAATTACTTTCTCCAACGGTGTGTCCGGTCCACGGCCCGCCCTGGTTTTTTTTTTTTAATCAGGTCTGATAATTTATTTTCTTTAACTACAGTCACCACGGTACCATATGGTTTCTCCTATGCTAATATTCCTCCTTAACGTCGGTCGAATGACTGGGGTAGGCGGAGCCTAGGAGGGATCATGTGACCAGCTTTGCTGGGCTCTTTGCCATTTCCTGTTGGGGAAGAGAATATCCCACAAGTAAGGATGACGCCGTGGACCGGACACACCGTTGGAGAAAGTAATTTATCAGGTAAACATAAATTCTGTTTTTTATCAGGTGAGTGCAATCTATGTCACTGTGCACTCACCTTGTTATAATAAATTCACTTGAGTCGGAGCTGCGCTGTGTTTTTTGTTCTCTTTCAGCTTTTCTCATCATAGACCGGTTCAAGGAAATTGCGGTTTCTTCACAGCTGTGCTCTGTACCTTGAAGTTTTTTCCTGCATTGCTCTAACAGTGACTACCTGAGTTACTCTACACAGGATTTAACCCCTGCAAGTCTATCATGGCTGGCAATGTTATACACCATTTAGTTTAATCTACAAGACTCTATCTCTTTCTGATGTGGGAATTTTTATTTGAGGATAATTTTATTTGATGACATTATTAATATTATTTGTTGATATATTTCTTTATGTATCTAATGTATTTAATGATTCACTAGACCTGTTGAACTGTTTTCAGGTTGTTTACTAAGTGTGTTACATTTCACATTTTATATTTACACAGAAGCATTAACTTATTTTGGTTGCCTACAAATTAGCAATCATACTCACCTTTCGTTTAAATATATATCCAACATTTATTATTATTATTATTATTATTATTTTTCCCTTCCACACCAGCGCTGATCACAACCCATTACTTTTGTTTATGGGTTTGTTACCTGAGTGACTGTGTGGATATGGGGGAGTAAAGTCCTGCTGACACGCCACATTCTGATGACAGTAATAGAAAAATAAATGATGTGGGTGGCGGGGGAAGAGAGAAACAATGACAAATGATGGTCATGCTGTCTGGCAGAGCAGAAAATGAGGATACAATTGGGATATAATATACTTGCATAGGTAACAGTATTTTATCAAGCTGGGCACAGTTCACATAAAGAGAGTGGGACTGGATGCCCTATGTAAATTAAACTGAATGGATCTTGATTACTTACTGTGTCTCACATCTGGCTGCTCTCCTCTCTCTTGGGCAAAGTCGGTCTCACTCATGCAGTAAACAAATTCTCAACTTTTTCCTGCCACTCTACTATCAGCTGGTCCGTCCGCCTCTTCCCCTCTCTGCTTCTGTGATCACTCTGGTCACGTTCCTTGTGCTGCCAATCACTGCTGAGAACCAGGAAAGGGACTGGCGCTGATGGGCTCCCCTCTTACAAGAGGCAGATATGAGAGCTGCCTCAATTGGGGGCTTATTGGCCACGCTGTGGGTGGCTCCTAAAGAGCACTGTAGTAATGTTGTGCAATGGAGAGAGGCAGACCTGCTTGCTGCCTCTCTCCATTGATTAACATACAAACATTTTTTTTAATTGTTTACAATAAATAAATTATTTTTGTCCCCTGATGACAGGTGAGGCACTGCCTCACATGCCTCCCCTGACTGCACGTCCCTGGAGTCCACAATCCATTACTCCTGGGAATTATTCTTCTGTACCACTAGGAGGAGGCAATGATTCCCAAACCCCAAGAGCTTTATAAACCCCCCACACCTCACACAGTCTTTACTTTGCCTCTGCTGGAAGTGGTTGAATAATGAAAATGTGCATTTAATTCTCCAGAGAGAAGGGTTTTTAGTCTATGTTGAGGCCTGTTTTCCCCTCAGAGTACAGTGCTTGTCAGAGGGATATATATAGGATATAGTTTGTGATTCTTTTTTCTCCTCATGGGAAATGTTTCGTAACCCTTCTATAATTGGTTGCAGTACTGGTTTGACTGTCTGATGCTTCTTTGCTAGTGGACGAGTTTTATTTAGTAACATTTGGACACTCCTTTAGCTATGTTTTGGGCACCTTTTAAGTTTATATATATATAATTGCTATTATATATGGCCTTGGGACACTTTTCCTATTCTGTTTTGTGCTCTTCTGCTTTTTTGGTGCGCTTAGTTTGTATTTCATGCGTTGGTCTATAGGTCTACCTACATTGTGGTTGATCACGTCGGTTTATCGCACATCTCTTTAGTCTTTCTATAGTTCAACTTGCGCATGTCAGGTTAGCTCATGTTCGTCTTCAGGTGGGTGCACACCGGGTTTTGGCACGTTACACTCCTTTTTAGCTGTTAGTTTTTTTTGTGCGCGTTATTTCTTCAAGTGAACATTATCTAACTTTGGATGTTATCTTAATGTCTCCTGCTTTGTTTTTCAGTTTGACTTAGCGTGGATTGTGCCTGTGAGTTTTCAAAAAGCTACTTAGGAGGGGCTAAGTGATTTTTATTCAAGAGCTTTTGTAAGTGGGTTCATAGTGTTTAATGCATTGCTTTGTCATATGCTATAATGGAGCAGTCTGATTTTGTCCCTAAATCTAATCCTGAACACCTTTCTACCATTATTAGGTGTGCTTATTGTAAAAAAGCTGAAGTGCCTTCTTCAGCTCATTTGTGTAGTTCATGTTTAGAATTGTTAAAGGAACACAAAACACATTTTGTGTCATGATTCAGATAGAGCATTCAATTTTAAGCAACTTTCTAATTTACTGCTATTATCATTTTTTCTTTGTTCTCTTGCTATCTTTATTTAAAAAGCAGGAATGTAAAGCTTAATAGCCGGCCCATTTTTGGTTAAGAACCTGGGTTATGCTTGATTATTGGTTTGCTAAATGTAACCACCAATAAGCAAGTGCTATCCATGGTGCCGAATCTAAAATCGGCCGACTCCTAAGCTTAACATTCTGCTTTTTAAATAAAGATAGCAAGAGAACGAATAAAAATTGATAATAGGAGTAAAGTAAGTAAGAAGAATAGTGCTCTATCTGAATCATGAAAGAAAAAATGTGGGTTAAGTATCCCTTTTAATGCAATTAGATTAATCTAATGCTGTTTCTTTGGGTATCAACACACCTCCTGTTTGTTCATTTCAGGAGAATACTGACTTGGTTTCACCTACTATGAAAAAACTTTATAAAGGCTGCAGTTTCTGAGACACTGGTTGCTCTCCCGCCTTCAAACAAGCGTAAAAGGTAATTTCAGATTTTACCTTCTTGAAGAACTATGTGCCCTGATACCAGGGATACTGTTATGTCTTCAGATGGTGAAGTCTCTCCTGGAGATGAGGAATCTTCATCTGATGTTGAATCTGATATTTCCTAATTTTTGTTTAAAGTTGAGCATATTTGTTCTCTTTTAAAGGAGGTCTTAACTACCTTAGGGGTTAAAGAGCCTAATGTTTCTGATGATAAACCTTAAATTCCGTATTTAAGTTGCTAATCTCCCTGAGGTTTTCCCTATTCCTGATGCTCTCTCTGATATGATTTCTAGGGAGTAGTCTAAGCCAGATAATTCATTTAATACTTCTGCAAGGTTGAAAAAGTTATATCCTTTACCTGCTGCTAATACAGATTTGTGGAACACAGTTCAAGGCGGATGGGGCCATTTCTAATCTGGCTAAATGTACTACTATTCCTTTGTAAGACTTATTTTAAAGACCCTTTAGATAGAAAATTAAAGACTTTTCATAGAAGAGCCCTTTTTGCAGGCTTTATTCTCAGGCCAGCTATTTATATTGCTGACGTAGCTGCTGCTTCTAATTACTGGTTGTCTAGTTTTCTGATGAATCTGATCTTGAGTGTACTCAAGTGTGCCCCCAATCTTGAGGATCTGGTAGGGAGCAGATTAACCCTCTTTCTGGGGGCTTGGTTTCAGTCTGTTTCAAATCCCTGGGTTCTAAATTTAGTTTCTCAGGAATATCGAATAGGATTCAGAATAATGCCTCCCAGAGGAAGGTTTTTTCAGTCCAGATTTCCAAGGAATCCTTTAAAAGCTCAAGGTTTTTTTTTAAGTCTGTCTCAGATCTGGAAGCTATGGGAGTGATTGATCCACTTCCTCTGTAGGAACAGGGGAAGGGATTTTATTTAAACCTCTTTGTTGTTCCAAAGAAGGAAGGTACTTTTAGACCAGTTCTGGATCTCAAAGCCAAGTTTGTAAGGATGCCATCTTTCAAAATGAAAACTATTACTTATCCTTTGTTGAAGACGCAGCAATGCCCTACTGGGAGCTAGCTGAGTGCATTGAAAAGACAATAACACAAGGTATAACTGTGCAGCCACCAATCAGCGGCTCCCGAACCTACCTATGTATCCTTTTCAACAAAGGGCACTAAGAGAACAAATCAAATTAGATAATAGAATTACATTAGAATGTTGTTTAAAATCACATGCTCTATTTGTATCATGAAGGAAAATGTTTAGGTTTCATATGCCTTTAAAGGATGCTTACCTTCCTTTGTTCCTATTCTGAAAGAACATTACCAGTTTCTAAAGATTTGCCTTTCTGGACAGGCATTTTCAGTTTGTTCTGACTAAAGTTCCAAGAATATTCACAAAGGCTCTGGGTGCCCTTTTGTCTGTGATCAGGTGTCAGGATATTGCAGTGTTTTCATACCTGGACTATATCTTGGTTCAAGCTCTATCTTTTCCTTTAGCAGAATCTCACACCAAAAACGACTCTTGTTTTTCTTTTGCAAGATGTACAGAGTCCACGGATTCATCCTAACTTGTGGGATATTGTCCTTCCTGACAGGAAGTAGCAAAGAGAGCACCACAGCAGAGCTGTCTATATAGCTCCCGCCTTAACTCCACCCCCCAGTCGTTCTCTTTGCTGGCTCTAAGCAGGAAGGGTAAAGAGAAGAGATGTTAAACTGTTAGTTTTATTTTATCTTCAATCAAGTGTTTGTTATTTTTAAATGGTACCGGTGTTGTACTATTTACTCTCAGGCAGGACATAGATGAAGATTTCTGCCTGGAGGATGATGATCTTAGCATTTGTAACTAAGGTCCACTGCTGTTCCCACAGAAGCTGAGGAGTACAGGAAAACTTCAGTGTGAGGAACGGTTTCTTGCTATACAGCAATGAGGTATGTTCAGTCATATTTTCTGCAGAGACTGTGTTAACTCAGAAAGGCTGACAGTGTCCCCATTAGGGGAAGGGTAAGCAGTAATCCTAGTGTTATCAGAGGTTTTTACTAGCTTGGATAAAGGGTTAATTTTTTGTGGGCACTCAGTTTGTTATGTGAATTTGGGACAAACGTTTTTGTGTCTGGGAGTAACGTTTTCTGTTTTATGGGACATTTGCTTGAGGGTTCTTTGGGGTTGTTTATAACCCACATGGCTTTCAGGCATGGTTTGTTAGTTTTGTGTAGGCCCCAGTAACATTGAGTGAGGTAGGCGGGGCCTACATTTACAAGCAGCAAGCAGCTTCTCCGTTTTTTTCATTTTGGGGTCTATTACTTTGTTACTTGTGGTGCAATCCTTCTAAAGCTTAGTGGGTGTACTGTTAAAATATCAGAATTTTTGAAGCAATTTTAACCTGTTTTGCAGTTTGTGTATGCCTTTTTTTCTCTTAACGATACAGTACCATTTTTGCAAATTGTGTTTTTTTCATTAAATAAAGTGTTTTCCAAGCTTGCTTGCTTCATTACTAGCCTGTTAAACACTGAGGAAACTCATTGTTCAATTTGTTTAGAAGCCATTGTGGAACCCCCTTTAAGAATGTGTCCCAATTGTACTGATATGTCTATAAATTGCAAACAGCATATTTTAACTTATAAGAATTTGGCATTAAATGATTCTCAAACAGAAGTAAATCAGGTTTCGCCATCTAGTTCTCCCCAAGTGTCACAACCAGTTACGCCCGCACAAGCGACGGCAAGTACTTCTAGTGCGTCTAATTCTTTCACCTTGCAAGATATGGCTTCAGTTATGAATACTACCCTCACAGAGGTTTTATCTAAACTGCCAGGGTTGCAAGGGAAGCGCAGTAGCTCTGGGTTAAGAACAAATGCTAAGCCTTCTGACGCTTTAGTAGCCGTATCCGATATTCCCTCACAATGTTGTGAGGTAGGGATGAGGGATTTGCTGTCTGAGGGAGAGATTTCTGATTCAGGAAAGTTGTTCCCTCAGACAGATTCAGATATGACGGCATTTAAATTTAAGCTAGAGCACCTCCGTTTATTGCTCAGGGAGGTTTTAGCTACTCTGGATGATTGTGACCCTATTGTCGTTCCAGAGAAATTGTGTAAAATGGACAAATATTTAGAGGTTCCTGTTTACACTGATGTTTTTCCAGTCCCTAAGAGGATTTCGGACATTGTTACTAAGGAGTGGGATAGACCAGGTATTCCATTCGCTCCCCCTCCTGTTTTTAAGAAAATGTTCCCCATTTCTGACACCATAAAGGTCTCATGGCAGACGGTCCCTAAGGTGGAGGGAGCTATTTCTACTCTGGCTCAGCGTACAACTATACCTATTGAAGACAGTTGTGCTTTCATTGATCCTATGGATAAAAAGTTAGAGGGTCTCCTAAAGAAAATTTTTGTTCATCAGGGTTTTCTTCTTCAACCTATAGCGTGCATTGTTCCGGTAACCACTGCAGCTGCTTTTTGGTTTGAGGCTCTAGAAGAGGCTCTTCAGATGGAGACCCCACTAGATGATATTTTGGATAGAATTAAGGCCCTTAAGTTGGCTAATTCTTTTATTACAGACACCGCTTTTCATCTTGCTAAGTTAGCGGCAAAGAATTCAGGTTTTGCCATTTTAGCACGAAGAGCATTATGGCTTAAGTCCTGGTCAGCTGATGTGTCATCTAAATCTAAGATTTTGACCATCCCTTTCAAAGGTAAGACCCTATTCGGGCCTGCACTGAAAGAGATCATTTCAGACATCACTGGAGGGAAGGGTCATGCCCTCCCTCAAGATAAGTCAAATACGACAAGGACCAAACAAAATAATTTTTGTTCCTTTCGTAACTTCAAGGGTGGTCCCGCTTCCTCTTCCCCTGCTGCAAAGCAAGAGGGGAACTTTGCTCAATCCAAGCCAACCTGGAGACCTAACCAGGCTTGGAACAAGGGTAAATAGGCCAAAAAGCCTGCTGCTTCCACTAAGACAGCATGAAGAGGTAGCCCTCGATCGGTGACCGGATCAAGTAGGCCTGGGCAAGAGACGTTCAGGACTCCTGGGCCGTAGAAATTGGGCCGTAGAAATTGTAACCCAGGGGTATCTCCTAAATTTCAAAGATTCTCCTCCAAGGGGGAGGTTCCATCTTTCTCAATTCTCTGTAAGCCAGACAAAAAGAGAAGCGTTCTTACGCTGTGTAGAAGACCTTTTTACCATGGGAGGGATCTGCCCAGTTTCCGAAAACAGAACAGGGGCAAGGTTTCTACTCCAATCTGTTTGTGGTTCCCAAAAAAGAGGGAACCTTCAGATCAATTCTAGATCTCAAGATCCTAAACCAATTCCTAAGAGTTCCATCCTTCAAGATGGAGACCATTCTGACTATTTTACCAATGATCCAGGAGGGTCAATATATGACTACCGTGGATCTAAAGGATGCGTATCTACACATTCCTATCCACAAATATCATCACCAGTTCCTCAGGTTTGCCTTTCTGAATGGGCATTACCAGTTTGTGGCTCTTCCCTTCGGGTTGGCCACGGCGCCAAGAATCTTCACAAAGGTGCTAGGGTCCCTTCTGGCGGTCCTAAGGCCGAGGGGCATAGCAGTGGCGCCTTATCTAGACGAAATCTTAATTCAAGCGTCAACTTTCCAACTTGCCAAGTCTCACACGGACTTAGTGTTGGCCTTTCTAAGATCTCATGGGTGGAAGGTGAACGTGAAAAAGAGTTCTCTTATTCCTCTCACAAGAGTTCCATTCCTGGAAACTCTGATAGATTCGGTGGACATGAAAATATTTCTGACGGAGGTCAGGAAATCAAAGATTTTAACCACCTGTCGAGCTCTTCATTCCATTCCTCTGCCGTCAGTGGCTCAGTGTATGGAGGTAATCGGACTTATGGTAGCGGCAATGGACATAGTTCCGTTTGCTCGCTTGCATCTCAGACCACTGCAACTATGCATGCTCAAACAGTGGAATGGGGATTATGCAGATTTATCTCCTCAGATAAATCTGGATCAAGAGACCAGAGACTCTCTTCTTGTTGGTTGGTGGTTGTCACAGGATCACCTGTCCAGGGGAATGTGTTTCCGCAGGCCAGCGTGGGTTATTGTGACGACGGACGCCAGCCTACTGGGCTGGGGTGCAGTCTGGAATTCCCTGAAAGCACAGGGTTTGTGGACTCAGGAGGAGGCCCTCCTACCGATAAATATTCTGGAATTAAGAGCGATATTCAATGCTCTTCAGGCGTGGCCTCAGCTGGCTTAGGCCGGATTCATCAGGTTTCAGTCAGACAACATCACGACCGTAGCTTATATCAATCATCAGGGGGGAACAAGGAGTTCCTTGGCGATGATAGAAGTTTCCAGGATAATCCGATGGGCAGAGACTCACTCTTGCCATCTATCAGCGATCTATATCCCAGGGGTGGAGAACTGGGAGGCAGATTTTCTAAGTCGTCAGACTTTTCATCTGGGGGAGTGGGAGCTCCAACTGTAGGTATTTGCTCAACTGGTTCAGCTATGGGGCACACCAGAATTGGATCTGATGGCGTCTCGTCGGAACACCAAACTTCCTCGTTACAGATCCAGGTCAAGGGATCCTCAGGCAGTACTGATAGATGCTCTAGCAGTACCCTGGCCGTTCAACCTACCTTATGTGTTTCCACCATTCCCTCTCCTTCCGCGTCTGATTGCCAGAATCAAACAGGAGAGAGCTTCAGTGATTTTGAAAGCACCTGCATGGCCACGCAGGACTTGGTATGCAGACCTGGTGGACATGTCATCTCTGCCACCATGGACTCTGCCACTAAGACAGGACCTTCTGATTCAAGGTCCGTTCAAGCATCCAAATCGAATTTCTCTGCAACTGACTGCTTGGAGATTGAACGCTTGATTTTATCAAAGCGGGATTTCTCTGATTCGGTCATAGATACCTTGATTCAGGCTCAAAAGCCTGTCACCAGGAAAATCTATCATAAGATATGGCGTAAATATCTTTTTTGGTGCGAATCCAAAGGCTACTCATGGAGTAAGATCAGGATTCCTAGGATTTTGTCCTTTCTTCAAGAGGGATTGGAGAAAGGATTGTCAGCTAGTTAAGGGGGGAGCTATATAGACAGCTCTGCTGTGGTGCTCTCTTTGCTACTTCCTGTCAGGAAGGACAATATTCCACAAGTTAGGATGAATCCGTGGACTCGGTACATCGCAAAAGAAAGAGATTTCTCCAACATAGGTGTGTCCGGTCCACGGCGTCATCCTTACTTGTGGGATATTCTCTTCCCCAACAGGAAATGGCAAAGAGCCCAGCAAAGCTGGTCACATGATCCCTCCTAGGCTCCGCCTACCCCAGTCATTCTCTTTGCCGTTGTACAGGCAACATCTCCACGGAGATGGCTTAGAGTTTTTTAGAATTAAGCCTGTTTACAAACCTTTGACTCCTCCTTGGAGTCTCAATTTAGTTCTTTCAGTTCTTCAGGGGGTTCCGTTTGAACCCTTGCATTCCGTTGATATTAAGTTATTATCTTGGAAAGTTTTGTTTTTAGTTGCAATTTCTTCTGCCAGAAGAGTTTCAGAATTATCTGCTCTGCAGTGTTCTCCTCCTTATCTGGTGTTCCATGCAGATAAGGTGGTTTTACGTACTAAACCTGGTTTTCTTCCAAAAGTTGTTTCTAACAAAAACATTAACCAGGAGATTATCGTACCTTCTCTGTGTCCGAAACCAGTTTCAAAGAAGGAACGTTTGTTGCACAATTTGGATGTTGTTCGCGCTCTAAAATTCTATTTGGATGCTACAAAGGATTTTAGACAAACATCTTCCTTGTTTGTTGTTTATTCCGGTAAAAGGAGAGGTCAAAAAGCAACTTCTACCTCTCTCTCTTTTTGGATTAAAAGCATCATCAGATTGGCTTACGAGACTGCCGGACGGCAGCCTCCCGAAAGAATCACAGCTCATTCCACTAGGGCTGTGGCTTCCACTTGGGCCTTCAAGAACGAGGCTTCTGTTGATCAGATATGTAGGGCAGCGACTTGGTCTTCACTGCACACTTTTACCAAATTTTACAAGTTTGATACTTTTGCTTCTTCTGAGGCTATTTTTGGGAGAAAGGTTTTGCAAGCCGTGGTGCCTTCCATTTAGGTGACCTGATTTGCTCCCTCCCTTCATCCGTGTCCTAAAGCTTTGGTATTGGTTCCCACAAGTAAGGATGACGCCGTGGACCGGACACACCTATGTTGGAGAAAACAGAATTTATGTTTACCTGATAAATTACTTTCTCCAACGGTGTGTCCGGTCCACGGCCCGCCCTGGTTTTTTTAATCAGGTCTGATAATTTATTTTCTTTAACTACAGTCACCACGGTACCATATGGTTTCTCCTATGCAAATATTCCTCCTTAACGTCGGTCGAATGACTGGGGTAGGCGGAGCCTAGGAGGGATCATGTGACCAGCTTTGCTGGGCTCTTTGCCATTTCCTGTTGGGGAAGAGAATATCCCACAAGTAAGGATGACGCCGTGGACCGGACACACCGTTGGAGAAAGTAATTTATCAGGTAAACATAAATTCTGTTTTATCAGGTAAGCATAAATTCTGTTTTTCTTCAACAACATAGTTGGAAGTTCAATTTTCCAAAAAGTTCTTTTGTTCCTCAGACAAAGGTAACTTTTTGGGGTTTTCAAATAGATTCAGTCTCCATGAGTCGTTCTCTAACAGAGCATAGAATGTTAAAATTTGTGTCAGTTTGTCTGAACCTTCAGTCTATCTTGTTTTCATCAGTTGTTCTTTGAATGGAAATCCAAGGTCTCATGATTGCAGCTCCAGATGCAATTCCATTTGCACATTTCACACAAGGCTTCTTCAACTTTGTATGCTGCGTCAATGGTGCAGAGATTATGCTCAGCTTGCTGAAAGGATATTTTTGGATCCCAGTACAAGTTAGTCTTTAACTTGGTGGCAGGATTATAACTTTATTATTCAGGGGTCTTCTTTTGAACATTCTACCTGGGCAGTGATCACTACAGATGCAAGTCTCTCAAGTTGGGGAGCTGTTTGGGTCCTCTGACAGAACAGGGAGTTTGAGATCCTCGGAAGGCGAGGTTGCCAATCAATGTTCTAGAACTCTGTGCAATTTGTGGCCTCTATTGAAATGAGTTTCGCATCCATTTCCAGACAGACAATGTACCGGCAGTAGCCTATGTCAACCATCAGGTTCCCTAGCAATGATAGAGGTGTCTCGGATTCTCTCATTGGCAGGAGCCAATTCTTCTCTAGTCTCTGCAATTTATATTCCATGGGTGAACTGCTGGGAGGTAGACTTTCTCAGTCATCAATTTCTACATCCAGGGGAGTGGTCTCTTCACCAGGATGTGTTTAATCAGATTGTGGATCTCTGGGGTCTCCCAGAAATAGATCTGATGGCCTCTCATTTGAACAAAAAACTTTCCAGATACTTTGCAATGTCAAGGGATCCACAGGCAGAGTAAGTGGGTGCTGTAGTAGTTTCTTAATCTGTTTACTCTTCTGTTACTACAACCCCGATTCCGAAAAAGTTGGGACAGTTAGGAAAATGCAAAAAAAAGAGTCATTTTAAAAATTTAATTCACCCTGTACTATATTAAAAACACATTTACCAAAGTATTCCAGAGCCCATGTCAGGATATCCATTACAGACTTATGACTGTATGTTTTTGAGACAGTGATGCCTGAGGGATCGAGATAACACACATAAGAAGTGGTGTCCTTTTACGCACCGAGATTTGACCAGATTCCTTTAATCTTTGAATTATATTGTGCACTGAAGAAGGCTAAATGTTCAAAATCCTACCGATATGTCTTTGGAGAATGTTGGATTATTCACTAATGTATCTGTTGCAGATTGGCGAGCCTCGGCCCATCCTTGCTCTTGAAGGAATAGGCCTTTTTTGGAGGCTTCTTTTATACTATGATTACACGATTGCCTCACCTGCTTCATATCACCTTTTTATTTCACCTTGTCACATTGCTATTATTCCTAAATTGCCCCTGTCCCATCTTTTTTGATTGTGTCACAGACATCAGATTTGAAATGAGTGTATATTTTTAAAAATACATTAAATTCACAAAGTAAAACATCAAATAATGTGTTAATAATGTGTTTTCAATATAGTACAGGGTGAATTTAATTTTCAAATTACTCTTTTTGTTTGTTTTTTTTTTGCATTTTTCATACTGTCCCAACTTTTTTGGAATTGGGGTTGTACTTCCCAGAGTAATTTCCAAGATAAGCCTAGAGAAGTCATCAGTAATCCTGATTTCTTCAGCATGGCCTAGCAGGATTTGGTATGCGGATCTGATATGTCCAGCTGCCTTCCTTGGCCTCTTCCTCTGTCGTAAGACACCCTCTGTCTCAAGGTCAATTTTTCCATCCAGATCTCAAGTCTCTGAACGTGATGGCATGGAAATTGAGCGTTTAGTTCTTAGACATAGAGGTTTTTCTGATTCTGTAATTGAAACCTTGATTTAGTTTTGTTAGCTGGTAACTAGAAGAATCTATCACAAGGTCTGGAAGGACTTTATTTCTTGGTGTATAGGTCATGGTTTTTCCTGGCATTCTTTCAGAATTCCTAGGATTTTGCAGTTTTGAAGAATGTTCTGCCAGTTCTCTGAAGGGGCGGATGTCTGCTCTTTCAGTTTTGTTCCACAGAAAGATTGCTAATCTTCCGGATATTCATAGTTTTGTTTAGCCTCTGGATCTAATTAAATCTTAATCAATCCAATGTATCCTCTGTTGAATCTTAACTTGGTGTTCAGGCTCCTCCTTTTGAACCCATGCATAAGGTGGATATTAAACTATTTTCTTGGAATGTGTTTTGGCTATTTGTTCTGCTAGAAGAGTTTTTGAGGTATCTGCTGTTTTCTTGTGATCCTCCTTTATCTGATTTTTTTTATCATGATAAGGATGTTTTACGGACTTAATTACATTTTTTGCCTAAGGTTATTTCTTCAGACAACTTTATCAGAGAGATTGTTTTTCCTTCTCTGTGTCTTAATCCTAAGAGTGTTTCAGAGAAGGACTTCTAGTTTAGTTTTCTCACAAATTGATTAATGTTGTTCAAAGTCTCAATTTTTTTTTTTTTTTTTTTTTTTACAAGATGGTGCAAATGTGAAGCCTTCGCCAAGGATTATTTTCTCTTTTTCATTGAAATCTCTTTTACTTTTATAAAAAATACCATCTGTGGTCATTTTCTCTATCTTGTCTTTGTTCTGGCTTTTTTTTGGTTCTTCCCCCTCTTGTGCATCTAGAGGTCTCTTTCTTTTTGGGCTCTCATACCATCGTCTCCCTTCCTGAAATAGTGTCTCTCTTTGTCTCACTTTTTTGGGAGAATGATAATCTAAAAAATCATCCCTAACTGGAGAGGGGGGATTGAACTCATTGTGCTCTATTTTCCTGAGGGGTTCAAAGTTGTTTCTGGGTGGGATCTCCCAATCTTTATTATTTCTACCTCTTCTGTGTGTATTACTATCATAATCAGATGTAGTAGGATATGTTTGTCTCCTCCAATTTTGGTGGTCATAATTTCTATCTCTATTAAAATTTCTATATGTTGGTTGTTCTACATAGGTGCAATTACTCCCATATTGGTTGTGTTGCCTATAATCTGTTTGGTATTCTTCTCTCCTACTTAATCTTGATTTGTTGTTCATTCTCCAGTTATACTGGATGGGTTTTTTTGAGGAAGAACTCTTCATGGGTTATTTGAGGAAGAAATTCTGCAAAGTTCCCCTTAGGTTGCAAATCTCATGTTCTATATAAGGTTTATAGATTACATATTCATAGTTTGGAAAGGGGATCTAGAACTACTCAATATGTTTTTTGAAGATATTAATAAAAATATACTTGGTCTATCCTTTACTCGTGAATACAGTACTTCAAAGATTAACTTCCTGGATATAGAAATTTCTATAGATAAAAATATTATTTCTACTAAAACATTTTTTAAAAAATTTGACTCAAATAATTATATCCATAGTCAAAGCAGCCACCATAAGAAATGGAAGAATAACCTCCCAAAAGGACAATTTCTAAGACTAAAAAGAAATTGTTCCAGTATTGAAGATTATGATCTGCAAACTGGGAGATTATCCAATAAATTCATTGAAAGAGGCTATGACGACATAAAGATCAAATAGTCTAGATTATTGGTGAGAGAACTAGATAGAAAAGAGTTATTGACTCATAAAAATAGAGATATAGAGAGAATGACAATGCTATAAAAATTCCGTTTATAACTAATTTTAATAATCAACACCAATATATCAGACGTATCATTTCCAAGCACTGGCACCTCATAAGGGAGCATCCAGTTTTAGGACAGAAAGTAAGTAAGAGACCAGAAATTATTTTTAGAAAGGCAAAAAATCTAAAGAGTATATTGGCGCCTAGCGAGTTCTAGAGCAAAAACAAAAAAGGCTCTCAAAGAAAGGGATCTTAGTGGTAGGATATTAAGGGGGGTAGTTATCAAGCCGTCAACCTCAAATACGCTGGAATTCCGCAGCGTATTTGTGGCGAGGCTGATTCGGATTTGGATCAGCCAATCGGATTGAACTTGAATCTGATTGGCTGATTCCATCAGCCAATCAGATTTTTCCTACCTTCATTCCGATTGGCTGATAGAATCCTATCAGCCAATCGGAATTGAAGGGACGCCATCTTGGATGACGTCCCTTAAAGGAGCCTTCATTTGTCGGTAGTTCGTCGGGAAAGGAGGATGTTCCGCGTCGGCGGGATGAAGATTCAAGACCCGGCTTCGACGATGACCTCGCCCAGATAGAAGACTTCTTCAGCGCCTCTTGGAAGATGACCTCGCCCGGATGGAAGATTTCTTCAGCGCCGCTTGGAGGATCACTTCATCGGATGGAAGATTTCTTCAGCGCCCCTTGGAGGATAACTTCTGCCGGTCCGGATGTCCTCTTCAGTTCCATCGGTGGCTCGGCTGAGTGAAGACAACTAAAGGTAGGATGATCTTCAGGGGATTAGTGTTAGGTTATTTTAAGGGGGGTTTGGGTTAGATTAGGGGTATGTGGGTGGTGGGTTTTAATGTTGGGGGGGGTTGTATTTTTCTTTTACAGGCAAAAGAGCTGAACTCTTTGGGGCATGCCCCCACAAAAGGCCCTTTTAAGGGCTGGTAAGGTAAAAGAGCTTTGAACTTTTTTAATGTAGAATAGGGTAGGGCATTTTTTTTATTTTGGGGGGGTTTGTTATTTTATTAGGGGGCTTAGATTAGGTGTAAGTAGCTTAAAATTGTTGTAATATGTTTTTAAATGTTTGTAACTTATTTTTTTTATTTTTTGTAACTTAGCTTTTTTTATTTTTTGTACTTTAGTTAGTTTATGTAATTGTATTTAATTGTAGTTATTTGTAGGTAGTTTTTATAATTTATTTAATGATAGTGTAGTGTTAGGTTTAATTGTAACTTAGGTTAGGATTTATTTTACAGGTAATTTTGTATTTCTTTTAGCTAGGTAGTTATTAAATAGTTAATAACTATTTAATAACTATTCTAACTAGCTAAAATAAATACAAAGTTACCTGTAAAATAAATATGGCTACAATGTAATTATTAATTATATTGTAGCTATATTAGGGTTTATTTTACAGGTAAGTATTTAGTTTTATATAGGAATAATTTATTAAAGTATAGTGTAGTGTTAGGTGTAATTGTAACTTAGGTTAGTTTTTATTTTACAGGTAAATTTCTCTTTATTTTAGCTAGGTAAGCTATTAAATAGTTAATAACTATTTAATAGCTATTGTACCTAGTTAAAATAAATTG
This sequence comes from Bombina bombina, assembly GCF_027579735.1. Classification (NCBI taxonomy): domain Eukaryota; kingdom Metazoa; phylum Chordata; class Amphibia; order Anura; family Bombinatoridae; genus Bombina; species Bombina bombina. The sequence continues at coordinate 774,678,274 of NC_069504.1, forward strand.
AAAGGTACCTGTAAAATAAAAATAAATCCTAAGATAGCTACAATATAATTATTATTTATATTGTAGCTATATTAGGGTTTATTTTATAGGTAAGTATTTAGTTTTAAATAGGATTAACTTAGTTAATAATAGAAATATGATTTAGATTTATTTAATTAATATTTAAGTTGGGGGGTGTTAGGGTTAGTGTTAGACTTAGGTTTAGGGGTTAATAATTTTATTACAGTGGCGGCGGTGTAGTGGGGGGCAGGATAGGGGTTACTAGGTATAATGTAGGTGGCAGCGGTGTCCGGGAGCGGCGGTTTAGGGGTTAATACATTTATAAGACTTGCGGCGGGGTCTAGGAGCGGCGGTTTAGGGGTTAATACATTTATAAGACTTGCAGCAGGGTCTAGGAGCGGCGGTTTAGGGGTTAATACATTTATCAGAGTTGGGGCAGGGTCTAGGAGCAGCGGTTTAGGGGTTAGTAACTTTATTTAGTTGCGGGGGGCTCCGGGGGCGCCGGTATAGGGGGTAGAACAGTGTAGTTTAGTGTGAGTGCTTAGTGACAGGCTAGCAATAAAGCTGTCAAACAGCCGAAGAGCAGCGAGATCGGATGAGTGATAACTCTCACAGTCCGCTGCTCATCGCCCCGCGGCTTTTTGACAGCTTTTTTTGATAACTTAGGAGTATTTTTTCAGGTCCGCGGCGGCGAAGGTAGGCGAGCTTAGGCGGGCGTATTGGGCCGGCGAAGGCAGAAAAGTTGACGGCTTGATAACTACCCCCCAATGTGTTCTTTTTTCCCATGCATCAATTGTAAGGCATGTAAATTTAGCACAAAGGAAAAATAAGTAACAGCAACAAATACTGGAAAAACCTTTTATATTAATAACTTCAGGTGCTCAGACAAAAATGTAATCTATCTAATTCAATGCAAATGTAATTTGTAATACTTGGGCCAAACATGTAGGTTACTAAAAACAAGAATTAGAGAACACTTGCTAAGTATTGATTACACTGCCTTCTATAAACATTTTAAGGAACACCACTATAAAGACACCACAGCCTTAAAGTAATGGGGGATCAAGAAAATCCACAATGATCCCAGAGGAGGAAATATAGAGAAGAAACTTTTAAAATCGGACGCCTAGATTACGAGTTTTGTGCTTAACAGGGTGCGAAACTAATGCCAAAAAAGTTGCGTTATTTCACTCTCCATAGCGCTGCCATTACGAGTTAATGAAAAGCCTCCTTGTGCTGTGCGTTATGGTGCGTTAAGCTCCATAACACACAAAATCCAAGGACGGATTTGACGTGCTTGTGCACACTTTCCCCCATGAAGTGCGGAATGAAAAATCTCTGTAACGCAACCCCATTGATATCTATGGGGAAAAAAAGTTACGTTTAAACACCCTAACATAAACCCCAAGTTAATCCTCCTCCCCTGACATCGCCGACACCTAAACAAAGTTATTAATTCCTAATCCGCCGCTCCCAACATCGCCGACACTAATAAAAACTTTTAACCCCTAAACCGCCGCTCCCTGACATCGCTGCCACTAAATAAAATGATTAACCCCTAAACCTCCAGCCTCCCATATTGCCGCTACTAAATAAACCTATTAACCCTTAAACCTTCGGCCCCCACACCGCCGCCACTAAATAAACCTATTAACCCCTAAACCTCCGGCCCCCACATTGCCGCCACTAAATAAACCTATTAACCCCTATACGGCCGCCCCCCCCCCCACATTGCAAAACACTAAATTAAACTATTAACCCCTAAACCTAACACCCCTAACTTTAAATTAAAATTACAATATAACTATATTTAAATAAATAAAAACTTACATGTGAAATAAAAATAAAGCTAACATTAAACTATGAATTAACCTAACATAAATATTCTAATAAAATAAAAAAATACTACCAATTAAAAACCTAAATTTCAAATGTAAAAAACCTAACACTACAAAAAAAATCAAAAAATCTAAAATTACAAAAAATAAACACTAAATTATGAAAAATAATAAACAAAATTATAAAAAATAAAAACAATTACACCTAATCTAATAGTTCTATAAAAATAAAAAAGCCCCCAAAATCAAAACACCCCCTAACTTACAATAAACTACCAATAGCCCTTAAAAGGGCCTTTTGTAGGGCATTGCCCTAAGTTAAACAGCTCTTTTCCCTGTAAAAAATACAAAGTCCCCCCAACAGTAAAACCACCACCCAAGCAACCCCCCAAAATAAAAACATCTAACTATAAAAAATCCTAAACTACCAATTGCCACTAAAGGGGCATTTGTATGGAGCTGCTGTCAAGATTAAAAGGTAAGTTTTTTTTCACAACAGGAGGGAAATGTAAATTTTGATGAATTAAAGTGCCCCTGTTTTTAATCGAATTTTTAAAAACCGGGCACTTTAGCATCACAATTTACATTCAATTTAAATAACCACACTCTATTCAATTTAGCCCCACCTATAATCCACAGTTACATAGAGATGATTATAATACACAGTATATCTACTTCAAAATATTTAAAATATTTGAAATATTTAAAATTTTTATTGTCTTTTATTTATAATTTTACATATTATTTTTTACAAACTTTCGGCTAGATTACGAGTTTTGCGTTATGAGTATAATGCTGCTTTTTCACTACCGCTGCTATTACGAGTCTTGTAGGTACAGCTGTACCGCACACTTTTTTGGCCGTCACGCAACGTAACTACCGCACCTTTTAAAAAGTCCTTTTTCAATGGGACATACACAGCGCTGGTATTACGAGTTTACCTGTCCGGCCAAAAAGTGAGCGGTACAGCCTATAACTACAAGATCCGTACCGTCATCTGAAAGTCAGTAGTTATGAGTTTTTTTTACGTTACAAAGCTGTAGCATAAAACTCATAACTAAAGTGTTACAAAGTACACTAACACCCATAAACTACCTATTAACCCCTAAATCGAGGTCCTCCCGCATCGCAAACACTAAAATAAATTTATTAACCCCTAATCTGTCGCTCCGGACATCGCTGCCACTAAAATAAACATATTAACCCCTAAACCACAGCACTCCCTCATCGTAAACACTAGTTAAATATTATTAACCCCTAATCTGCCCCCAATGTCGCCTCCACTATGCTAAAGTTATTAACCTCTAACCCGAAGTCTAACCCTAACGTAACCCTAGCACCCACTAACTTTAACATACTTAAAATAATTCCAAATAAAAATTACAATTAATACCTAAATGATTCCTATTTAAAACTAAATAAATACTTACCTGTAAAATAAAACCTAAGCTAGCTACAATATAACTAATAGTTATATTGTATCTAGCTTATGTTTTATTTTTATTTCACAGGTAAGTTTGTATTTATTTTAACTTGGTTGATTAGGTTAGTAAATAGTTACTAACTATTTACTAACTACCTAGCTAAAATAAATACTTACGCCTAGATTTGGAGTTTTGCGTTAGCCGTCAAAACCAGCGTTAGAGGCTCCTAACGCTGGTTTTTACCGCCCGCTGGTATTTGGAGTCAGTCATTAAAGGGTCTAACGCTCACTTTGCAGCCGCGACTTTTCCATACCGCAGATCCCCCTACGCCAATTGCGTAGCCTATCTTTTCAATGGGATCTTTCTAACGCCGGTATTTAGAGTCTTGGCTGAAGTGAGCGTTAGAAATTCCAGCCGCAGAAAAAAGTCAGGAGTTAAGAGCTTTCTGGACTAACGCTGGTTCATAAAGCTCTTAACTCCTGTGCTCTACAGTACACTAACACCCATAAACTACCTATGCACCCCTAAACCGAGGTCCCCCCACATCGCCGCCACTCTATTAAATTTTTTTAACCCCTAATCTGCCGACCGCACACCGCCGCCACCTACGTTATACTTATGTACCCCTAATCTGCTACCCCTAACACCGCCGACACCTATATTATATTTATTAACCCCTAATCTGCCCCCCACAACGTCGCTGCCAGTCCAATCAGCCAATCGGATTGAACTTGAATCTGATTGGCTGATTCCATCAGCCAATCAGAATTTTCCTACCTTAATTCCGATTGGCTGATAGAATCCTATCAGCCAATCGGAATTCGAGGGACGCCATCTTGGATGACGTCCCTTAAAGGAACCTTCATTCTTCAGTTGGACGTCGGAAGAAGAGGATGGATCCGTGCTGGAGGTCTTCAAGATGGAGCCGTTCGTCATCGGATGAAGATAGAAGATGCCGCTTGGATCAAGATGGTTGCCGGTCCGGATCTACTCTTCTGCCCGGCTAGGATGAAGATTTCTTCCCGAAGATGGACTTCTTCATTTGCCGCTTGGATCAAGACTTCAGCCGGAGGATGGACGTCACTCTTCAGCCCCCGCTTGGGCTTGGATCAAGACTTCGGAGGCTTGGATCAAGACTTCGGAGGACGGATCGGTGAACCCGGCATGGTGAAGATAAGGTAGGAAGATCTTCAGGGGCTTAGTGTTAGGTTTATTTAAGGGTTGGTTTGGGTTAGATTAGGGGTATGTGGGTGGTGGGTTGTAAATGTTGGGGGGGGTATTGTATGTTTTTTTTTTACAGGCAAAAGAGCTGAATTATTTGGGGCATGCCCCGCAAATGGCCCTTTTCAGGGCTGGTAAGGTAAAAGAGCTTTGAACTTTTTTAATTTAGAATAGGGTAGGGCATTTTTTTATTTTGGGGGGCTTTGTTATTTTAGGGGGCTTAGAGTAGGTGTAATTAGTTTAAAATAGTTGTAATATTTTTCTAATGTTTGTAAATATTTTTTTATTTTTTGTAACTTAGTTCTTTTTTATTTTTTGTACTTTAGTTAGTTTATTTAATTGTATTTATTTGTAGGTATTGTATTTAATTAATTTATTGATAGTGTAGTGTTAGGTTTAATTGTAGATAATTGTAGGTATTTTATTTAAATAATTTATTGATAGTGTAGTGTTAGGTTTAATTGTAACTTAGGTTAGGATTTATTTTACAGGTAATTTTGTAATTATTTTAGCTATTAAATAGTTATTAACTATTTAATAGCTATTGTACCTGGTTAAAATAAATACAAAGTTGCCTGTAAAATAAATATTAATCCTAAAATAGCTACAATGTAATTATTCGTTATATTGTAGCTATATTAGGGTTTATTGTACAGGTAAGTATTTAGCTTTAAATAGGATTCATTTATTTAATAAGAGTTAATTTATTTCGTAAGATTTAAATTATATTTAACTTAGGGGGGTGTTAGTGTTAGGGTTAGACTTAGCTTTAGGGGTTAATACATTTATTAGAGTAGAGGTGAGGTCCGGTCGGCAGATTAGGGGTTAATACTTGAAGTTAGGTGTCGGCGATGTTAGGGAGGGCAGATTAGGGGTTAATACTATTTCTTATAGGGTTATTGAGGCGGGATTGAGGCGGATTAGGGGTTAATAACTTTATTATAGTAGCGGCGAGGTCCGGTCGGCAGATTAGGGGTTAATTATTGTAGGTAGCTGGCGGCGACGTTGTGGGGGGCAGATTAGGGGTTAATAAATATAATATAGGGGTCGGCGGGGGTTAGGGGTACATAGCTATAACGTAGGTTGCGGCGGTGTACGGAGCGGCAGATTAGGGGTTAAATGTGTAATGCAGGGGTCAGCGATAGCGGAGGCGGCAGAATAGGGGTTAATAAGTGTAAGGTTGGGGGTGTTTAGACTTGGGGTACATGTTAGGGTGTTAGGTGCAGACTTAGGAAGTGTTTCCCCATAGGAAACAATGGGGCTGCGTTAGGAGCTGAACGCTGCTTTTTTGCAGGTGTTAGGTTTTTTCAGCTCAAACTGCCCCATTGTTTCCTATGGGGGAATCGTGCACGAGCACGTTTTTGAAGCTGGCCGCGTCCGTAAGCACCGCTGGTATTGAGAGTTGCAGTGGCGGTAAATTATGCTCTACGCTCCCTTTTTGGAGCCTAACGCAGCCATTCTGTGAACTCTAAATACCAGCGGTATTTAAAAGGTGCGGCCAGAAAAAAGCATGCGTAGCTAACGCACCCCTTCTAACGCAAAACTCCAAATCTAGGCCAAAGTTACCTGTAAAATAAAACCTAACCTGTCTTACACTAAAATTAAATAAATTAAATAAAAAAAAAACAATTATCTAAATTACAAAAAATAATAAACACTAAATTACACAAAATAAAAAACAAATTATCAAAATATTTAAACTAATTACACCTAATCTAATAGTCCTATCAAAATAAAAAAGCACCCCCCCCCAAAAATAAAAAACCCCTAGCCTACACTAAACTGTCAATGGCCCTTAAAAGGGCCTTTTGCGGGACATTGCCCCAAATAAATCAGTTCTTTTTCTCTTAAAAAAAAATACAAACAACCCCCCAACAGTAAAACTCACCACCCACACAACCAACCCCCCCAAATAAAAACCTACCTAAAAAACCTAAGCTCCCCATTGCCCTGAAAAGGGCATTTGGATGGGCATTGCCCTTAAAAGGGCATTTAGCTCTTTTACGGTGTCCAAAGTCCCTAATCTAAAAATAAAACCTACCCAATAAACCCTTAAAAAAAAACTAACACTAACCCCCGAAGATCCACTTACAGTTTTTGGAGACCGGACTTCCATCCTCATCCAGCCGGAAGAAGTCTTCATTCAAGCGGCAAGAAGTCATCCTCCAGGCGGGCAGAAGTCTTCATCCAGACGGCATCTTCTATCTTTATCATTCCGACGCGGAGCGGCTCCATCTTCAAGACATCCGGCGCGGAGCATCCTGTTCTTTCGATGGCTATTGAAGAATGAAGTTTCCCTTTAAATGACATCATCCAAGATGGCGTCCCTTGAATTCCAATTGGCTGATAGAATTCTATCAGCCAATCGGAATTAAAGGGTAAAAAATCCTATTGGCTGATGCAATCAGCCAATAGGATTGAGCTTGCATTCTTTTGGCTGTTCCAATCTGCCAATAGAATGCATGCTCAATCCTATTGGCTGATTGCATCAGCCAATAGGATTTTTACCCTTTAATTCCGATTGGCTGAATTCTATCAGCCAATCGGAATTCAAGGGACGCCATCTTGGATGACATCATTTAAAGGGAAACTTCATTCTTCAATAGTCATCGAAAGAAGAGGATGCTCTGCATTATTTGGGGGGGGGGGGCTTTTTTATTTTGATAGGTGTAATTAGTTTAAATATTTGATCATTTCTTTTTTATTTTGTGTAATTTTGTGTTTATTATTTTTGTAATTTAGATAAATGGTTTTTTTTTATTTAATTTATTTCATTTTAGTTTAATGTTAGGTGTTAGTGTAACTCAGGTTAGGTTTTATTTTATAGGTAACTTTGTATTTATTTTGACTAGGTAGCTAGTAAATAGATAATAATTATTTACTAACTAGTCTACCTAGTTAAAATAAATACAAACTTACCTGTAAAATAAAAATAAAACCTAAGATAGCTACAATGTAACTATTAGTTATATTGTAGCTAGCTTAGGGTTTATTTTACAGGTAAGTATTTAGTTTTAAATAGGAATTATTTAGGTATTAATAGTAATTTCTCCTGTTAAGTGTGGTCAGTCCACGGGTCATCATTACTTCTGGGATATTAACTCCTCCCCAACAGGAAGTGCAAGAGGATTCACCCAGCAGAGCTGCCATATAGCTCCTCCCCTCTACGTCACCTCCAGTCATTCTCTTGCACCCAACGAATAGATAGGATGTGTGAGAGGACTGTGGTGATTATACTTAGTTTTATACCTTCAATCAAAAGTTTGTTATTTTATAATAGCACCGGAGTGTGTTATTCCTTCTCTGGTAGAATTTGAAGAAGAATCTACCTGAGTTTTTTCTATGATTTTAGCCGGCGTAGTTAAGATCATATTGCTGTTTCTCGGCCATCTGAGGAGAGGTAAACTTCAGATCAGGGGACAGCGGGCAGATTAATCTGCAAAGAGGTATGTAGCAGCTTATTATTTTCTGACAATGGAATTGATGAGAAAATTCTGCCATACCGATATAATGTTAACTCAGCCTTAAATGCAGTAGCAGCAACTGGTATCAGGCTGTCATGTATGTATATTTTACACTTCAGTATTCTGGGGAATGGCACTTCACTGGAATTATACTGTATGCATAAGACTTTAGCCTAATTTGCAGGGACTAGCAACAGGCTTTTAATAACACTTAATTTATATTATGTTAAACGTTTTTTGCTGGCATGTAAAATCGTTTCATTTTCTGAGGTACTGGGTGAAAAAATGTTTTGGGCACAATTTTTTTCCACTTGGCAGTCGTTTTATTTAATTTATGACAGTTTACTGATCTCTCTCACTGTTGTGTGTGAGGGGGAGGGGCCTTTTTTTGGCGCTTTTGCTACGCATCAAAAAATTCAGTCAGAAGTTTATTGTATTCCCTGCATGATCCGGTTCATCTCTACAGAACTCAGGGGTCTTCAAAACTTGTTTTGAGGGAGGTAATCACTCACAGCAGAGCTGTGAGATTGTAGTTGACTGTGATAAAAAACGTTTATTTCTGTAATTTTTTTTCTGCTATCAGGGTTAGTTATCCTTTGCTAATGGGAGCAAACCTTTGCTAAAATTGTGTTTTTTACAAAGATTTGATGCTATAACTTTTCAGTTTATAAACTTTCAACTGTCATAACTCTTTCTGTGCTTCTTATAGGCACAGTACGTTTTCATATTATTGTAAATTACTTGAAAAGTATTTCCAAGTTGCTAGTTTATTTGCTAGTGTGTTAAACATGTCTGATTCAGAGGAAGATATCTGTGTTAATGTGCTAAAGCCAAAGTGGAGCCCAATATAAATTTATGTACTAACTGCATTGATGCTACTTTAAATAAAAGTCAATCTGTACAAATTGAACATATTTCACCAAACAACGAGGGGAGAGTTATGCCGTCTATCTCGCCTCACGTGTCAGTACCTGCATCTCCCGCTCGGGAGGTGCGTGATATTGTAGCGCCGAGTACATCTGGGCGGCCATTACAAATCACATTAGAGGATATGGCTACTGTTATGACTGAAGTTTTGGCTAAATTACCAGAACTAAGGGGTAAGCGTGATCACTCTGGGGTGAGAACAGAGTGCGCTGATAATATTAGGGCCATGTCAGATACTGCGTCACAACTTGCAGAACATGAGGACGGAGAGCTTCATTCTGCGGGTGACGGTTCTGATCCAAACAGATTGGATTCAGATATTTCAAATTTTAAATTTAAGCTGGAAAACCTCCGTGTATTACTAGGGGAGGTGTTAGCGGCTCTGAATGATTGTAACACAGTTGCAATACCAGAGAAAATGTGTAGGTTGGATAAATATTTTGCGGTACCGTCGAGTACTGACGTTTTTCCTATACCCAAGAGACTTACTGAAATTGTTACTAAGGAGTGGGATAGACCCGGTGTGCCGTTCTCACCCCCTCCGATATTTAGAAAGATGTTTCCAATAGACACCACCACACGGGACTTATGGCAAACGGTCCCTAAGGTGGAGGGAGCAGTTTCTACTTTAGCTAAGCGTACCACTATCCCGGTGGAGGATAGCTGTGCCTTTTCAGATCCAATGGATAAAAAGTTAGAGGGTTACCTTAAGAAAATGTTTGTTCAACAAGGTTTTATATTGTAACCCCTTGCATGAATTGCGCCGGTCACGGCTGCAGCAGCATTTTGGTTTGAGTCTCTGGAAGAGACACTTGAATCAGCTCCATTAGATGAGATTACACACAAGCTTAAAGCCCTTAAGTTAGCTAACTCATTTATTTCAGATGCCGTAGTACATTTAACTAAGCTTACGGCTAAGAATTCCGGATTCGCCATTCAGGCGCGCAGAGCACTGTGGCTAAAATCCTGGTCAGCTGACGTTACTTCTAAATCTAAATTACTTAATATACCTTTCAAAGGGCAGACCTTATTCGGGCCCGGATTGAAAGAAATTATCGCTGACATTACAGGAGGTAAAGGCCATGCCCTGCCTCTAGACAGTCTAATTTTCGTTCCTTTCGTAATTTCAAAGCAGGAGCAGCATCAACTTCCTCTGCACCAAAACAGGAAGGAGCTGTTGCTCGCTACAGACAAGGCTGGAGACCTAACCAGTCCTGGAACAAGGGCAAGCAGGCCAGGAAACCTGCTGCTGCCCCTAAGACAGCATGAATTGAGGGCCCCCGATCCGGGAACGGATCTAGTGGGGGGGCAGACTTTCTCTCTTCGCCCAGGCTTGGGCAAGAGATGTCCAGGATCCCTGGGCGTTAGAGATCATATCTCAGGGATACCTTCTGGACTTCAAATTCTCTCCCCCAAGAGGGAGATTTCATCTGTCAAGGTTGTCAACAAACCAAATAAAGAAAGAGGCGTTTCTACGCTGCGTACAAGACCTTTTATTAATGGGAGTAATCCATCCGGTTCCACGGTCGGAACAAGGACAAGGGTTTTACTCAAATCTGTTTGTGGTTCCCAAAAAAGAGGGAACTTTCAGGCCAATCTTGGATTTAAAGATCCTAAGCAAATTCCTAAGAGTTCCATCGTTCAAAATGGAAACTATTCGGACAATTTTACCCATGATCCAAAAGGGTCAGTACATGACCACAGTGGATTTAAAGGATGCTTACCTTCACATACCGATTCACAAAGATCATTACCGGTATCTAAGGTTTGCCTTTCTAGACAGGCATTACCAGTTTGTAGCTCTTCCATTCGGATTGGCTACGGCTCCAAGAATCTTCACAAAGGTTCTGGGTGCTCTTCTGGCGGTACTAAGACCGCGAGGAATTTCGGTAGCTCCATACCTAGACGACATTCTGATACAAGCTTCAAGCTTTCAAACTGCCAAGTCTCATACAGAGTTAGTACTGGCATTTCTAAGGTCGCATGGATGGAAGGTGAACGAAAAGAAGAGTTCTCTCTTTCCACTCACAAGAGTTCCCTTCTTGGGGACTCTTATAGATTCTGTAGAAATGAAAATTTACCTGACAGAAGACAGGTTAACAAAGCTTCAAAATGCATGCCGTGTCCTTCATTCCATTCAACACCCGTCAGTGGCTCAATGCATGGAGGTAATCGGCTTAATGGTAGCGGCAATGGACATAGTACCCTTTGCACGCCTATACCTCAGACCGCTGCAATTGTGCATGCTAAGTCAGTGGAATGGGGATTACTCAGACTTGTCCCCTTCTCTGAATCTGGATCAAGAGACCAGAAATTCTCTTCTATGGTGGCTTTCTCGGCCACATCTGTCCAGGGGGATGCCATTCAGCAGGCCGGACTGGACAATTGTAACAACAGACGCCAGCCTACTAGGTTGGGGCGCTGTCTGGAATTCTCTGAAGGCTCAGGGACAATGGAATCAGGAGGAGAGTCTCCTACCAATAAACATTCTGGAATTGAGAGCAGTTCTCAATGCCCTTCTGGCTTGGCCCCAGTTGACAACTCGGGGGTTCATCAGGTTTCAGTCGGACAACATCACGACTGTAGCCTACATCAACCATCAGGGAGGGACAAGAAGCTCCCTAGCAATGATGGAAGTATCAAAGATAATTCGCTGGGCAGAGTCTCACTCTTGCCACCTGTCAGCAATCCACATCCCGGGAGTGGAGAACTGGGAGGCGGATTTTTTAAGTCGTCAGACTTTTCATCCGGGGGAGTGGGAACTTCATCCGGAGGTCTTTGCCCAAATACTTCGACATTGGGGCAAACCAGAGATAGATCTCATGGCGTCTCAACAGAACGCCAAGCTTCCTCGTTACGGGTCCAGATCCAGGGATCCGGGAGCAGTTCTGATAGATGCTTTGACAGCACCTTGGACCTTCGGGATGGCTTATGTGTTTCCACCCTTCCCGATGCTTCCTCGATTGATTGCCAGAATCAAACAGGAGAGAGCATCAGTGATTCTAATAGCGCCTGCATGGCCACGCAGGACTTGGTATGCAGATCTGGTGGACATGTCATCCTGTCCACCTTGGTCTCTACCTCTGAAACAGGACCTTCTGATACAGGGTCCCTTCAAACATCAAAATCTAATTTCTCTGAAGCTGACTGCTTGGAAATTGAACGCTTGATTTTATCAAAACGTGGTTTTTCTGAGTCAGTTATTGATATCTTAATACAGGCTAGGAAGCCTGTTACCAGAAAGATTTACCATAAGATATGGCGCAAATACTTATATTGGTGCGAATCCAACAGTTACTCATGGAGTAAGGTTAGGATTCCGAGGATATTGTCTTTTCTACAAGAAGGTTTGGAAAAGGGTTTATCCGCTAGTTCCTTAAAGGGACAGATTTCAGCTCTGTCCATTCTTTTACACAAACGTCTGTCAGAAGTTCCGGACGTTCAAGCATTTTGTCAGGCTTTAACTAGGATCAAGCCTGTGTTTAAAACTGTTGCTCCGCCATGGAGTTTGAACTTAGTTCTTAATGTTTTACAGGGTGTTCCGTTTGAACCCCTTCATTCCATAGATATTAAGCTGTTATCTTGGAAAGTTCTATTTTTAATGGCGATTTCCTCGGCTCGAAGAGTCTCTGAGTTATCTGCCTTACATTGTGATTCTCCTTATCTGATTTTTCATTCAGACAAGGTAGTTCTGCGTACTAAACCTGGGTTCCTACCTAAGGTGGTCACTAACAGGAATATCAATCAAGAGATTGTGGTTCCATCTTTGTGTCCTAATCCTTCTTCGAAGAAGGAACGTCTGCTACACAATCTAGATGTAGTCCGTGCCCTGAAATTTTATCTACAGGCAACTAAGGATTTTCGACAAACGTCTTCCCTGTTTGTCGTTTATTCTGGTCAGAGGAGAGGTCAAAAAGCTTCGGCTACCTCTCTCTCTTTTTGGCTTCGTAGCATAATACGGTTAGCCTATGAGACTGCTGGACAGCAGCCTCCTGAAAGAATTACAGCACATTCTACTAGAGCTGTGGCTTCCACTTGGGCCTTTAAGAATGAGGCTTCTGTTGAACAGATTTGCAAGGCTGCAACTTGGTCTTCTCTTCATACTTTTTCCAAATTTTACAAATTTGACACTTTTGCTTCTTCGGAGGCTGTTTTTGGGAGAAAGGTTCTTCAGGCAGTGGTTCCTTCCGTATAAAGAGCCTGCCTGTCCCTCCCGTCATCCGTGTACTTTAGCTTTGGTATTGGTATCCCAGAAGTAATGATGACCCGTGGACTGACCACACTTAACAGGAGAAAACAAAATGTATGCTTACCTGATAAATTCCTTTCTCCTGTAGTGTGGTCAGTCCACGGCCCGCCCTGTTTTTTACGGCAGGTAAATATTTTTTAAATTATACTCCAGTCACCACTACACCCTTTGGCTTCTCCTTTCTCGTTGGTCCTTGGTCGAATGACTGGAGGTGACGTAGAGGGGAGGAGCTATATGGCAGCTCTGCTGGGTGAATCCTCTTGCACTTCCTGTTGGGGAGGAGTTAATATCCCAGAAGTAATGATGACCCGTGGACTGACCACACTACAGGAGAAAGGAATTTATCAGGTAAGCATAAATTTTGTTTTTTATTTAGATCTATTTTAATTATATTAAACTTATGGGTGTTAGGGTTAGACTTTGGGTTAGGTTTAGGGGTTAATATATTTATTTAGTGTTAGTGATGTGGGAGGCCAGAGGTTTAGGGGTTAATAACTTTAGTATAGTGTTGGCGGCGATGTTGGGGGTGGCAGATTAGGGGTTAATAAGTGTAGGTGGGTGGCGGCGACATTGGGGCGGCAGATTAGGGGTTAATAAGTGTAGATGGGTGGCAGCGACATTGGGGATGGCAGATTAGGGGTTAATAAGTGTAGATGGGTGGCGGCGACATTGGGGGCGGCAGATTAGGGGTTAATAAGGGTAGGTGGGTGGCGGCGACATTGGGGCAGCAGATTAGGGGTTAATAAGTGTAGGTAGGTGGTGGCGATGTCGGGGGCAGCAGATTAGGGGTTAATAAGTGTAATGTAGGTGTCGGCGATGTCGGGGGAGGCAGATTAGGGGTGTTTAGACTCAGAGTTTATGTAAGGGTGTTAGGTTTAAACATAAATTTTCTTTGGGAATCAATGGGGCTGCATTACAGAGCTTTACGCTCCGTCATTGAAGGTGTTAGGCTTTTTTTAGCCGGCTCCCCCCATTGATGTCTATGGGGAAATAGTGCACAAGCATGTCAAAGCAGCTCAAAGCAGCGCTGGTATTTGTGTGCGGTATGGAGCTCAACGCTGCCATATTGCCCACAAACTCTGGTTTTAGAGAACCTGTAATAGTAGCGCTATTAAAGGTGAGCGGTGGAAATAACTTGCAAGTTAGTAGCGAGCCAGCCATAACGCAAAACTCGTAATCTGGATGTTTATTTTTTTGTTCCTTTTTTGTTTGAATGTCGTTATAAAACTATTCATTCATAGGGACTATTCACTAACCCCAGCAGATATTAGTCTTCTGGTTTGCACTCTCATATGCCCAAAATCAACAGCACTTTACCTATGTATTTATTGATGTCCCTTTAAGAGAAAAACTGGAATTTTAAACATTCATCTTTTTTCAAATGTATGGTTTTTTTTAGAATCAAAGTTTTTTATTGAGGAATACCAGATATACAAGGGTAATATACAATAAACATTATGAAACACGTCACCTCTGAGGCTTTGTCAAGCCATTAACCTCTAGCATAACATTAAGTAATCACATTCTGGCATTACCTCTTTTTTGTTTTGTTTCCTATGTTATAACACAGAAAGAAGAAAGAAACCATTCACAGTTTAAATATCCATAACAACTTGTACATCCTATAGTATGGTAGACTAAATATAACATAAAGATGTATTTATTATCTGATAGAAGGATAAAAGCAACTTATGACAGTACATTATCAATAGCGGGTAAATACCGCTTGTTTGTCCACCTAAAATAAGGGTGGGCGGTAGCTAGAATTGGGGGGGGGCGGAGCTATTTAGAATGCCAGGATAGTAAAGTGGAGGGAATAAATGTAGGTCATATTACATGGTTAGAAAAGAAGAGTGGGTCCCTAATGGGGTGCTTTACTGTGTATGTGGGTAAATAAGAAGAGCAGGGTTATCTTAAGAATTATAATAGGACTTATCCGTTACATATGATATAAATAAAAGAGCCCTAAATATGATAGGGGAGTTCCAGCGTCTATTAGATGTTGTGAGTTATGTCTTATATAATATGCAGTAATTAAAACATTTAACTATTAATGGTATCCAACATCAAGTCATATACAATGAATAAAGTAACTCCAAGGTCCCAGCTGCAGACCCAGCAGTGTATATGTAATGATAATTGTACATAACTTGAACCGGCCTACATGCATAGCAATATGCCCACCCAGATATAGTAATCTACCTGTAAGACTTAAAATGTAAGGTCTAGAGAAGGCTACATGGGGTGCATAAGGGAGGAGGCAAAGTAATGAGTTGCTAAAGTGATTAGAATAATTTGAGCCACATATGGAGCAAAGATAACCTGTATCCGAGGCTATGGAGGACATTCATCTTGGGTATATTTTTAACATTATCTAGAATGACTCAAAGATGGATAGCTTGCTAAAGATTAATACACAACCTTACAGACTCCAGCAGAGTTTAGGGCAACCTTATAGGCTGAAAATAGGGCTGATAGAGACGCTTAGACAAGATTATTTTCACATTTCAGCATACATATAAATGGTGCATAAAAATATAGTGTAAACATAATATACTTGTGATGTGTATAGAAGAGAAGCAAAGGAATGTAGCCCACAGTCCCTTACTGGCATTAAAAGTAAATAAATCTAACCAGTATCCGTTATATAAAACATTGATAACCTAGGGTAATATTTGCAATAACGTAAGGAGCAGTATGGGGTGTTGGGAGAAATCTCTGCTGTTAGTTTTGCTATTTAGACTAGGTTAGGGAAAAGTAACCTGCAACATAGGGCGTATATAGGGAGAAAAGCTTCTCAGCAAAATAAGATACAAGTGTGAAACATGGTTAGTACAAAACTTTCTAACACATACAATTTGATCAGGCGTGGATATTAAGTCCTGAGCTGTTTCAGTATAAAGGTTCTGTTGTATCTAAGATCTACATTCTGCTATGAACATATTTTAGAGTCCGTACAATCAGCTTGCTCCAAGGTACATGTTCTCTAATAATTTGTATCTCACACCTATACCCCAACATGCGCAAACCCCCCTCTCCTAAAAAAAACAAAAAGCAAATAGTGGATGTCAGGCTCACATGACATTTAGCATATATGTAGAGCTATATACATAAATCAAAATTTTAAGTAGCAAGTAACAATGTTGTCTGGTATGTCACTAGGTTAACAGATCTGGCTAATCTCTAGGTAGGGTATAGACAGTCTGATATTTAATAAATTTATGGTTACCCCAATAGCGTAATGCACATAACAATAAAATATTAAATCGTAATGTTATCATTAATTACTGTGATACATTAGAGACGTAGCCCAGAATCCATGATAAGAAGGTTGGCAGAGTCGAGTCCCTAGATAACAGAGCATAGGCCGATTGCAGAGCTGTTCTATCCGATGCCAATCGCCTTGTGAAAGTAGGGGTATGGGAATTTATTCAACATAGGTTCACCTCTAGAATGCTGACTATTCCCAAAGCAATGTCCTGTAGTTGGTGGCAAAACACATAAGGACACCGGCGGCTCACTCACGGACCAACTCTCAGCTGTACTCGGCAGAGAGATTTCAGAATGGATCAAGAGAAAGCCTAACCGGAACCTCTTCTCGACTGGCCGCATCTCCAGGAGGTCCGGTATCGGCTCAATACTGCCGGGTAAGAGGCTATGGCTTGCACTTGTAAACGAGGTGTCTGACTGTAGGAAGTTAGATGGAGGCCTTTCAGCGCCTCTAGATGGCCTTTCTGAGCAATGACTCATATGGAAGCCAGTATCTTGCGTTTCTGAGAGAGAGGTATTGATAGTGCAAAGCTGAACCGGCTGTGGGCGATCCGGCTGCTTTAACTCACACAGAGACTGTCTAGCCTTCAGAAGTAGAATCTTCCCATCTGATGTAGGTAGTCAGCTTAGGGTCATAGACCGCCACCAGCCTATGCTGCGATCCTCCTCTCTCTCTCCCTCTTGTACTCTCGATGTAATAGGAGCGAGGTTCTTACGGCTGGTCAGCGAGGAATCCTTCTGCGTCCAAATCCGGACCGCCTTAGTGTTATAGAGTGCAGAGGGCTCCGTAGATGATGTGTGGGACAGCAAGTCGCCTACACGAGAACTGCAGCTGCTTTCTTGTGTGCTGCGGGAGTCACGAATCTGCTGTGATAGCTGGGTGAAGTGAGCGTCCATTCTGTCACTTAGGCCTTTAATAAATGAGAGCAGTGTGACCTCCATGTCTCCCTTACAGGACCCTGTAATAGTTGAGTGGAGGGGGGAGGCGAGGGATGCCTCAAAGTCTTAATGATCACTTTATAGCGTGCTTGCTAGAGGTTCGCACCATGCGGTCTTTTGGTGAAGGGCTGTGTAGGCCCAAAGCAGAGATGTCAGCTTCCGAGACAATTACCATCCCTCACTTCACTAATTCCACTATAAATGTGATCAGTAGGCTTCAGCCATATTTAATGGGAATTTTAGGGCATCAACTCCAGTGTTTTGTCCTCTTTTTGCTGTTCTTATCACGGAGCTCTAATAGTTTGCGACCATACTTGTCTGCGGCTAGCTCCGCCCCCCCAAATGTATGTTTTTATACATATTAATGTATTTGTATCACAAGTATTGCAGTCTATATATGAAAAATAATACGAGCACGAAATGCAATTACAGAGTCTATAGAATATATGAACTTAAATGAAACACAAGGACAACAAAGATTTAACTGGTAAGAGTTTAAAAGGGGGGATCCTATCAGTGTCAGGTATCTTGAAAAAGGCATCCAGTCAAAACGCATAGTACCTCTGACTGAACTTGGATTGAATGTGTGCATACACTATCGGCCATCTATAAGGAACAAATCAGTCTTACGAGCTAAAACGCCATAACTGCAACATACCTGTTTACGAATCGACAGGAGCACTGCCTAAGAGATACACAGTGATTTTGTGAGCAGAGAGCCGTCATCAATGTGAGCAGCAGAACCGAACCCAGGCATGAACACGCCAGAAGGGTTAGCTGTTGTGGAGCTGATCACTAGCCGGAGTATCTCAACAGGTTCACTGCACTACTTTCTCAAGGTACGTGACTAGGGATAATAGGCATTAATTTAAGGCACGACAGAACGGCAACCCGGTGGCAATCCAAAACAAGGCAAGTGTCTATCATTGGATGGATCTCATCTTCACATCCTTACTGAAAACCGGTAAGCGGTAGCTTACAAGATAGATATACTACTAACCTGTACCACTAAATATGGAATAAGAACAATATAAACCCAGTTAACCCAAGCATCAATATATCAAAATACCTGGTCAGTGGAAGAAATTGTGGGCATAAGTAATTGTGGACATAAGAGATATATATATATATATATATATATACTATCAGTTTATAATATACTGATCCATAATTGGCACTTAATAGCAATACTTCCTTAAACAACAGTCAAGAAGGAGTGATTTACCACAAACTCCAAAAAAGAGATTTTTTTGTATAATTTATTAAGCCTAATTGAATGCATTATCTTTTGTGACATTTTATCAATGTGTCTCGGGGGAGTTTGTTGGATGCAAAGATGCTCGAAGGGTGTAAGTTCTCTTTGTATTTTGGATTTGGATTTGTGAGTTGAAACATAATGTATAGTTGTGAGCAGGAAAGCCATGTCAGGAAAAGTGTTTTGTCTAATTGTTGTAATTTTTCTAGAGGTGCTACCATTCCCTGTTCAATGGCGGAATTCCATCTCTTAGTTTGTATGTGGGCCTGCTGAAATAGCGTGTGTGGGTGTATGTCGGTGTTTTCCCTAATGAGGAGGAGTGGTGCTCGTAGATATTTTGTCCCAATCTTTCAGAGTCAATGCTATGGTTGGGTAGTTAGAGAGTGTGACTGGTCTTTTTTGTGGTGCAAGCCACGCCAATGTTGCCATGTCCCCCCTGTGAAATATGCTATTCTCTAGTTGGACCCAAGCCTTATTTGGTTTGTGACTCCAATCTAGTATGTGTTGCAAAAGTATTGCTCTCCTATAAAGTTGTAGATTGGGGACCCCTAGACCGCCTCTGTTATTGGGGAGACACATAGTTTGTCTCCATACTCTGCTTTCTTCCGGCGCCA
This sequence comes from Bombina bombina, assembly GCF_027579735.1. Classification (NCBI taxonomy): domain Eukaryota; kingdom Metazoa; phylum Chordata; class Amphibia; order Anura; family Bombinatoridae; genus Bombina; species Bombina bombina. Next base: position 774,697,475 of record NC_069504.1, read on the forward strand.
AAATAATTTATCCATTAGTGTTTTTAGTTGCGGTAAAAAGTTTGTAGGGAGGGGGATTGGAAGGGTTTGAAACCTATATAGAAGGCGTGACAAGACATTCCTATTCTGCACAACCAAGAGGCTGGTCCCTGGCTATCTCATCCTTTAGGTGCTGATAATAGGGAATAGGGTGTGGGGGTTAGGTGTGAAATGTATTCCCAAGTATTTTAAACTATGAGGTGCTAGTTTTATTTGATATTTGGAGACAATATGGTTTACGAGGTGTGGGGGAAGAAATATTGAGAAGTTCAGACTTTGTTAAGTTGAGGTAGAGGTTGGAGATATGTCCATATGCATGTAGTTCTTGTAGCAATTCTGGAAGGGGAAATTCTATATTGGACATGGTAAAGAGGATGTCATCTGCATACATAATAAGTTTGTGCTCTGTTTTGCCAATTTTTACGTCTACAATGTTATTTTTAAGTCAAATCTTATGGGCCAGTGCCTCAATGGAGAGAATGAAGAGGAGGCGGGACAGGGGACATCCCTGGCTGGTTCCGTTTTTGATACAGAACGTGTCAAAGTGAGTTCCATTTACTTGTACCCTGGCATTTGGGTTGAAATATAGTGAAAAAAGCATGAAGGAAGGGAGATCCAAAGTTCATCTTAGCCATAACCTCTCGGAGATAGAGCCAATCTACTCTATCAAAGGCTTTCTCTGCGTCTGTAGAAAATAGCATGAGAGGAAGGGAGTGGTGCTTGGCGTAATCATTGATGTGGAGTATTTTAAGATTATTGTCTTTGGCCTCGCGTCCCTGGACAAAACCGACATGATCTTTAGATATGAGCTGTGGTAGTTGTTTGGTGAGTCTGGTAGCTAAGACCTTGCACAGAATTTTAATGTCAGTGTTATGGAGCGAAATAGGTCTGAAGTTACTTGGTATGTCGGGGGGGGGGCTTTCCTGGTTTGGGTAAGACTGATATATGGGCTTCAGTTTTAGTAGAAATAAGGTTGTTGAAGAGGGTAAGTAAATGTGTGATAAGAAGAGTTTGTATATTTTGTAATAGTTAGGGGTAAACCCGTCGGGTCCTGGGTATTTGCCAGAGGGTAGATCCTTTATGGCTTGATCTAATTCTTTAACAATGAGAGGGGAGTCTAGTTCGACCGAGTCTTCATCACTAAGTCTGCTGAGGGGAGGTCCTTTAGGTAGTCTGCGATAAGCGATTTCTTGTCAGCGCTCTGTGTTGTGATAGTGGTGGAAGTAGCCGTGGTGTTGAGGTTGTATAAGGAGTCATAGTATTGTCGGAATATATTGGCTATGCCCTTGCTGTCTTGTATTTCTACTGAATTGGTGGTCCTAAGGGAGTGGATGTATGATTTGTATTTTTTACGCTGTATGGACCTTGCTAAGAGCTTACCCAGTTTGTTATTTGGTCATAGTAAAGCTGACGGAGGTATAGTTATTGTTTTTGGGAGTCTGCGGTTATGTCTCCTTAGATATGCTTTTGTGGGCTTCCCAGTTGTTTGTACTTGTGGTATCTGCTTGTGAGTTGAAGGTGAAGAATTCAGTAATTGCTTTACTAATTGTTGCTGCTATTAGTGGATCAAGAAGTAAGTGATCATCAAGTCTCCAGGTGTGTTCAGTCAAGGGGGATTCTTGCCAAATGAGGGTGCATATAAATGGGGCGTGGTCTGTCCAGGTGATTGTGCCTATGTTACATTTGGTTATAGTGGTAAGCCTGATGGAATCTGTGTACCAGCAGTCAATTCAAGAATATTTTTTGTAGGCGTTAGAATAGAAAGTATAGTCTCTATCTAAAGGGTTACGCATGTGCCAGACGTCATGGAGGTTGAGATCTGTTATGGAAGATTTAACCATTTTAGGAGTGTGTCTAGTTGGGGGTTAAGAGAGATGTTGAAGTCCCCTCCAAGCAGAATGTTCCCTTGACGTGGTTAAGGAGAAGGTGTGAGATTTTTTTTTAAAAACGGTGTTGGTCAGTATTAGGAATGTAAATATTAAGGAGGGTTATCGGTTTTCCGAAAAGCAGTCCCACAATCAATAGGTATCTACCCTCTGGGTCTTTTAGTACTGTCATGGGCTGTAGGGAAATGGATCTATGGAGTAATATTCCAGCTTGTGGCCCAGAAGCCAAAAACATAGTGGAATATCTGGGATGATGCCACTTGGGTTATTTTCCTTTTTGAAAGTAGGTTTCTTGTAGGAAATATATGTTTAGTCTGGTGAGTTCACACATAGCTATCAACCTCTTACCAGGGCTGTTGAGGCCTTTGACGTTGATAATGGTCATAACCAATGTATGAGCTGGATGAGTGAGCAGTTTTGTAGGCATGATGTGGGGAAAAAAGAAATGGAAAGAAAGGGTAGGGAAAGTTGGCTAGTTTTCACAAGTAGGGGGTATTAGGTGTAGTCATGTGTACAGAGTTTTAATGTGGAGGGTGGGTGGTTGGTAGCAGGTATGGAAGGGGTGTAGTTCAGAGGAAAATCTGGAAAATTGAGAGGGTTTGTGGAAGGTAAGGGTATCAAGGGAAGAGTTTGGGAGAAAGAAGTTAGGTAGGAAAGGTGTACCAGTGGGGATGTGTTCCCGTGGCAAAAATGCAGTGTGTAAATATATTACGTAATGTTTGGTGAGATGGGGGGGTAACCCCATCTACCTAGTCTATGCATGCAAGCGATGAATGTCAAGTGTTTCATGACTGTAGGGCGGGGGATTATTCTCTATATCATGGTGGGAGTAGCTTAGTAACAATAGGGGTAACAATGCAAAAAAAACAAATGACATAGTGGAGTATAACAAGGCAAGGTAAGCATTATTAAGAATACATGGTATACATTAAGGGCTTTCAGCCCGGAAACATTGAACCACTCTTGTCATAATAGTAAGGACAGCATAGAAATATTTTTTTTTTTTTTTTTTTTTTTTTTTTTTCCAACAACTTTATTGAAAGTAATAAAGTAACATACAAGGAATGGGAGACGCAGCTCCTCCATTAAACATGTTCAATAGTTGTCTTGTATTTTCTTACATTTACATGTACAATTTAGGAATTCTGGACATATGAACTTATCATATTAGTTTAGAGAGGAAAGGGGGAAAAAAGAAAAAAAGGGGTTAAGGGTTTCCAGTGAAAAGGTAAAAGGGAAAGAAAGTGGTGGGCGGGTCCCGTCCCATCCGCAACCAGTCTGAGACATGTTCATAGGTTTTACTTTGAGTGTTTGTAGGTTTCCCAGATTTGGGATATCTCTGCATATGTATCCATTTTGGCATTCTTGAGGTAATAATATTCTTCGAGATCTAAAAGGTCTGTAACTTTACCAACCCACATACCTAATGAGGGGCCTTTATTACTTTTCCAATTTTTGGCTATTAGTATTTTCGCTCCATTTGTCATTATCGTGAACAACCGTAAATAAGGTTTATGTTTAATGTTTGGGGGTTTATTCAGGAGCCATATCAAAGGGTCTAGAGGGAGAACAATCTCCAGGATGGATTCTATTTCTTTAATTACTTGTCGCCAGAAGTTTTGAATGTCATTACACCACCACCACATATGTGCATCATTACTATCTACATGACCGCATCTCCAGCATGTGTTTGGATGGGAGCGAAATAATCTGTGTAATTTCTTTGGAGTAAAGTACCATCTATGTAAGAGTTTGAAATTAATTTCTAGAATAGAGGATGAGATAGATGATTTTCTAGTAGCTTGTAGGATGGCGTGGCTCGTTTGGGGTGTTATTATGGTACCTAGGTCTGTTTCCCATTTTTCCAAAAATAGTGGGATATACCCCGGGGGTTTCTGAGATAATAGTTTGTAAATGAAGGATAGTGTATGTCTGAGTGGTGGTGTTTGTATGCATAAAGATTCAAAGTTTGTCAACGGTCTAGACATATTATTATAATCTTTGTGTTTAAGTATATAGTTTCTAGCTCGTCGGTATGTGAACCAATTGGAGAAACATTCATGTCCGTCTGCAATCAAATCTGACTGTGTGCGAATTGATTCGTTTGTAATCATGGTCCGTACTGTTATATCTGTGGTTTGGTTTATTGGATCTATTGTAGTAGCAGGCGGATACAGTATAAACTCCCCATTCTCCAGAAGGGATGTCAGTGGGGATGGTTTGGAGGAAATAAATAAGGATGTGTTAATGATTTTGTCCCATGTCTTAAATGTTTCATTCGTTATCGGGTTAATATCAGTTTTGAGCTGGGGTTTGTTGGAGATGTCCCAACACAATCTACCTAGATGGGGCTTTTGGTGAATTAGATGTTCTAAAGGAATCCAGCGTTTGTGTTGATAGTGAATATTCCAGTCCAGAACTCTCTGCAAAACAATTGCTTGTCTATACAACTCGAGATTCGGGACTCCCATTCCTCCCTGAGATCTGGGTGAATACATTATGTTTTTGTTTATTCTAGGTGGCTTCTTGTTCCAAATGTAATCATTAAAAGCTTTTTGTATGGAGGGTAAATAGGTGGTGGGTAATGGGATGGGTAGTGTTTGTAAGTAGTAAAGTATTCTCGGGAATATGTTCATTTTAATAACCTCTATACGTCCCAACCAAGATATCTGCTTAGATCTCCACGAAGAGAGGTCGTTTATAATTGTCTTTTTAAGAGGTACGTAGTTCATATTGAACATATCATCGTAGGTTGGCGCTAGTTTGACTCCTAGATATTTAAGTGAAGCATTACACCATGAGAATGATGTGAGCTGTTTTATATTGTATATGTCATGTTTATCAATATTTATACTTAGCATTTCAGATTTGGCCTTATTAATGGTAAAATTTGACAATGTGTGGAAAATCTCTAGTTCTTGGTTTATTGGTGGGAGTGATTCTTTGGGATCTGTGATGGAGAGAAGCATATCATCTGCGAAGAGAGAGACTTTATATTGTTGTGAGCCAATGTTAATACCGTGTATTTGTGGGTTGTTCCTAATACTAGTTGCTAATGTCTCTATTACAAAGGTAAACAAAAGAGGTGAAAGGGGGCATCCCTGACGTGTTCCATTAGTTATAGTAAAGGGGTCGGATAAGGATCCATTTATCAGTATGCGGGCGCTCGGTTGAGAGTAAAGTGAGAAAATACGGGTTATAATTTGGTGGCCTAGGCCTAACTGTAATAACGTAGCTTTTAAGAAGTCCCATGCTATACGATCGAAAGCCTTTTCGGCATCAGTAGACAAGAATAGAGATGGTATTTTTTCTTTGGTGACATAATGGATAAGGTGTACTGCTCTCACTGTATTGTCTTTGGCTTCGCGGCCCGGAACAAAACCAACCTGATCAAAATGTATTATGTGGGGGAGAATTTTGTTCAGTCTATGTGATAGAATTTTAGCAAATATCTTGATGTCTGTGTTCAATAATGAAATGGGACGATAGTTTGCGGGTAGGGAAGTGGATTTATTTGGTTTTGGTATGAGTGTTATATGGGCCTCTAAGGCCCTATCCGAAAACCCGCTGGAGGACTCTATAGATTGGAAGTATTTTAGCATCTGTGGGGATAGTGTCTCTCTAAATGTAGTGTAGTACTTATGAGTAAAGCCATCTGGGCCCGGAGATTTCCCTGTGGGTAAATCTTTAATTACTAGGTTTATTTCTTCTACCGTCAGGGGTTCATCTAAAGTATCTTTTTGTTCGGGAGTGATAGTTGGAAGTTTTAATTGTTTAAGGTAATTATCTATTGCGATTGGTCGTAATTGAGGGTTTTCTGATTGATGGTGTGGGTTATTTCTAATATTGTATAAGTTTTGGAAAAATTTCTGAAATACTCGTGCTATTTTAGGTGTAGAGTATTGAGATTGCCCTTGTTCGTCAGTAATGTGTAAAATATATTTTTTGTGGTTTTTGTGTTTAAGGTACCTTGCTAAAAGCCTCCCGAATTTATTGCGGCCCTCATATTGTCTTTGTCGGTTATAAAATGCTTTTCTCTTAATTTCTTTAGATAGGTGTGATGCTAGTTTTTGCTTTTCGATGGTCAGTTCCCTTAGTATCTCCTTACTAGAAGGAGCATGTTTATGTCTGTCTTCCAATTGTTGGATTTTATCTAAGAATGTCTTAATTGCTTCCCTTTTAAGTTTATTATGGTAAGCTTTTATGGCCATCATTTCACCTCGTATGACGCTTTTGTGTGCTTCCCACAATGTTTGAGGAGATGTTAATGGTGAGGTATTTAATTGGAAGTATTCCGTTAGAGCTTTATCAATTTTTAGTGTATTGATAGGGTCGGTAAGTAAATAATCATCTAATCGCCAAACAAAATCTTTTATGGGTTTAGATGGCCATATGAGGGAGCTCACCACCGCTGAGTGGTCTGACCAAGTGATTGGGTTAATTTTAGCTGATTTAAATAGTGCCAGGCCACTTACGTCTGTAAACATGTAATCTATTCTAGTGTAAGTCACATGAGGGTATGAGTAAAATGTATAGTCCCTACTGGACGGATGGAGGGTTCTCCAGACATCTTGGGCGACAATTTGTTTGAGATATGTTTTTATTTTATTTAACTGTGAGGTAGGTAGTGATGATCGCTGTGAAGAGCTGTCTATTTCCGGGTTTAAAACTATGTTAAAATCCCCACACATTAAAAGTGGACCTTTCTGGTAATCTGAAATTTTATTAGTGATTTTTTTAATGAATTTGTGTTGGCCTGTGTTAGGCGCATATATTGAAGCCAGTGTCACTGGTCGGTTATAGAGTATACCAACAATTATAATATATCTACCCTCTCTATCTCTGATGGTGTTTAGTTCTGTGAAGGGGATACCTCTTTTGATTATGATACCAACACCTTGTTTCTTATGTTTGTGATGTGAAGCCCAAAAGCAGATTCCGAACTGGCTAGCAAATGTATTGGGTTCTCTTCCTTTTCTAAAGTGTGTTTCTTGGAGAAACAACACATCTGCTTTCTGGCTACGACCATCTCTCAGTACCAAGGATCTCTTTTGTGGTATATTAAGACCTTTTGCATTGATGGAGTATAGTTGCAATTCGTTAGTGTGTGTGATATGTTTTATTTGTTTAGCCATAATCCGAATGAAATGTGAGATTAATATAGATAGGATATAGGTTACTTACACAAGTATTTTTTCTATAAAGTGCTTTATGGTTGCAGGATAGGACAGGACCGCCAACTAGGTATGGAGAGAAGAGATTTGAGAAAAAGGAAAAACAAATAAAAACGAAAATAAAAATTAGAGTCATCACAATAACAATCATGAGGTAGCAAGCCATTTTGTAGGTCTCTAGCTCATAGGTAAATATAACATGTAGGGAATTACTTAGTTATACACTATAGTATCTAAACATTATAATCTGTGTGTTTGGGTATGACAATATTGTTCAACTGGTTTTAAATAAACAACTGTTTCTCATTATCTCAATGTTTATGATCTTCTGAGTATCTTACTACCTAAGTCTGTTGTTGCTATTACCTTCATAGCAACCAATCAAGGGCTTTTTAGTTTCTCATATCTTAATTGTTTCGTTAATAATAACCCAATCTCTTATTCAAGACTTAGAACATTAAAACAAAACATTTCTGTTTATATGACTTTTGGTATAATGGTAATGTAAACTTTTCAACAAAATAACAGGTATAACCTCTCAAGTTAAGGATAATATTTTGATCACATAGGTAGTCTGTTCTTTGGTATGTTTGTCATATCGTGATCAAGTCTGTTCATCTAATGTTCATGAATTCAAGAGGTGACTAATGAGTTCTCAATGCCTAATTCTAAGTTTAAATCAACAACAAACAACAGTAATACATAACTTTCTATATACTTATCAGATCTTGTCGAACATCTTTATATGTCTGAAGCAATATCTTCTGTCTTTTTCTTCTTTCGTTGAACAGTTGACCAATGTGGTCTCTGAGGGAGAGGGGGGCCATTCTGGTGTGTATTTGAATTCGGGGGGTCAAATTGTGGAAAATCAATGTTCAAGCCTTTAGAAAATGAATCTATGTCTGTTGGGTCTTTGTATATGTATGTTCTACCTTCCTTCTGTACAATTAGGCTGAAGGGGAATCCCCATCTGTATTTCACCTTCCTTTCTTGTAGTCTTTGGGTGATGAAGCGAATTTCTTTTCTTCTTTCTATGGTGGCTGGGCTGATGTCTTGGAATATTTGAATACTGTATGTTTGAAATCTGATTTCTCTTTGGAGTCGCACTTGTTTCCAGATAGCCTCCTTGTCTAAATAGTTTGTAAATTTGATAATGATATCTCTGGGAGGTTTTGGTGGGATAGGGAGTGGTTTGAGGGCCCTATGTGCCCTTTCCATTGATGTTTCAGATAGCTTGACATTTGGGGCAATATATTCAAACATTTGCAAGAGGTAGGAAGGCAGCGATTCCTTAGTAGCTTCTTCTGGGACACCTCTTATTCTTAAGTTGCTGCGTCGGTTACGGTTATCCAAATCTTCTACTTTCAATTGGAGAGATTGAACTATGGATTCGTGTCTTGTCAGCTGGTGATTGACATCAGACACAATATTATTCAGTGAATCCTGTTCTTCTTCTAAGTATTCAAGTTTTGACCCCATTTCATTTATGTCTTTCCTCAGAGATGACATTTCAGTTTTAATAAATGTTTTTAGCTCAGCGAGATCAGACTTAGAGGGTAATAGTGAGATAGTAGATTGTATTTGAGACAGTTGGTCTGAGTTTGTAGGATGTGTAACAAAGCGCAGTTCTTGTTGTGAAGGTTCGTCTCCTAGGGGTGATTGCACCTGTTCATGTGTCTCTGTTTCTTGTCTAGTGAAGAAAGAATTCACTGATGTGACGCCTGTTAGTTTTTTGTCCGCTTTAGTGTTTTTCTTTGCTGTCATTGTCAAGTTATGCGGCCTGTATATTATGGGTTTCAGGCTGTTTCAATATATGGTTTGGGGAAGGAGATTTAGCAAGGTTCTTACTATTGTGTGTCTCAGAAAGTGGGTGTCTGCAAGAGAGTGGATATCGATAGAATTAAAGTTATATGGTTTTGATAATCAATCCAAATACACCTCTCACACTCCACCGTGGCCCCTTCTCGTTCACTGTTTGCTTTATTTACACTGCACTGGCCTGTTCTAAAGGTATCAGTTTATTTGACCGTGGCCAGGATATGTGTGTTAGGTGCCGACCCTTTAAAACTTCTTAGACCAAGATCTATAGTGAGTTATTTTTTCCCTCTCTGATCGTGCTGTATTTTCCTCCTTCTTGTTCCCAAATTGCCTTACCGCGTGGTCTTGCGTAATGGCGGTGCACCGCTTGCGATCAATCTCCTCCAAATAGATCCCGCTGCAAGGAACTTGCAGATCCAGGTGGTAGTATAGTTAGGTTGTTGAGCAGAGATCTCAATACTTTACACTATTTTTGCAGGAAAATCATTTGCCTCGTGCCATATTGTAGTCTGCCCCACTCGGTATAGCGGTTTGTCTGTTTTACAATTACGGAGCTCTTTTTCTTCGTTTTCGGCTCACCGGAATCTGTGAGCAAGGTTCATCTGGCAAAGCATAGGCATTTGAAGTGTAAATTCCCAGTTTTGACTATGCTTATTCGTCTAGAGACCTATGGCTTGCACGGAGCTTTTCTATACAGCGGCCATGTCCCTGCACGGCTACGCCCCGCCTCCAGCATAGAAATATTTTTAACTTTTTGAAGCGAAGGAAAACATAACTAGAGATAAATGTGGGCAATGTTTTTGAGGGTGCGTTCATTAACAGTGATTGTAAAGTTTTTCTAGAGGGATTCTATACTCCGATACTAGGTGCCCTTCCTTCCGTGAAAGGAATAGACACACGTTACCTGAACGTAGTTTGAGGTTGTGTCCTTTGGCTGCTGCTGTAGAGATCACAAGTAAGTTGTTGTGCTGTGGAGGGGATTCACTGAGTCCTCCATGCGGGGTTTAGTTGTTGAGGGGGTGATAGATGATAATAGAGGAGGTGGTATTTTGATGGAGAGTTGAAGGCCGAACTCTTCCAGGTCTTCTTCTGTACGATATATTACATTCTTATTGTCCTTTGTGGTGATGATAGAAACAGGGAATCCCCAGCGGTATGGGACCTTGTGGGCTTGCAAGGTAGTAATGATATCAGATAGTGCTCTATGCTTCTGTAGTCTGACAGGACTTATGTCACTAAAGATCTGGATTGGTATGCCAACATGATGGAGTGGCTTGGCTCTAGAATTGTGTAGGATGTCTTCAATGTCCTGTGGTGGTGCCTTGGGTGCAGGCTTGGCCCTTAAGGTCCTATAAGCCCTTTCAATAGTGATTTTGGGTGAGCTGGGTGTTCCTTTTATGGTCAAGAATAGGTCTTAGAGGTATCCCCCAGTGCTGGGGCAGAGACAGATTCAGGTACTCCTCTGATTCGCTGGTTCTTGCGATGGCTGCGATTGTCCAGATCTTGGATCTTATCATTAAGTTGAATAAGGCCATCTCAGAAAGTTATTTTAGCTGAGAGATGGGAGACATTTGTAGTGGTTGAGGATTGATCTTCTTCTATTACAGAAATTCTATCTTTCAAAGTTCAGATGTCTTTGTGTAGCTCTTTATAGAGTGTTCTAACTTCATGCATTACTACCTTTATATCCTCCTTTGATGAACGATGGCTGAGATCCTCTTTGGTAACATAGTTAGGGGTCATACTTTTAGTACTGTGCACCAGTGCCGCTGTGGATTGTTGTTTGCTAGATGGTTGAGTAGCTGATGGAGGTTCTTGTGGCTCCATAGGTTTTATGTACTGACCAAGGGGTCCATTTAACCCCGGGCAGACATGCTATAGCGAATCATGTCCTCCCTGCATCAATAAATGCTGACAGCTAGCAGGGGTGTCAATCATCCCGAACACTACTTCTTAAATTCATTTTCTGGATCACCAGAAACTTCGGGCGGATTAAGCAGCATCTGCTGCTTATTAAATCTGTCCCCTAGTGTCCTGGAGCTAATTCCTTTGTCCACCTTAGTAGGTTTCTTATCGGGCATTACAGATGTAAGATGCAGTTGGAATAAGTGATAGTTAGTGTCCCTTTTGAGTGGGGGGCAAACAGGCAAATGGTGGATGTGTGCCTCAGTGTAAGGTTGTATTAGTGTAGGGTCAGCTGTTAGGGCCCTGTCGTAGCAGGTATAGGTTTCTGCAATGTTGGTGAGGCTAATTTGCCATTGCTACTAAAAGTTGTGAGTGTTTTTAAGTGAGCACGTAGTGCAAAATAGAAAAGGTCCCTTATCTTGGGACTGTGAGAGGAAATGCTCTGCTCTGCAAAGTTTAGGCTGTACAGGCCTCGTAGGTACTCTTGGTTAGCAGAAGATTTTTATTAGCGCTATCCAGCTGATCCCTTCTTGTGCTTAGGTACGAGATGGGTGGTGGACTGTTATATAGGCTCAGTCGATTCAGGCTGGAGAGTGAGGCTGATCAGTGCTGCAACAGGTAGGTTGTCTCCACTTTACTCGCAATAACTGGCGCATAGAATCAGTGGCCTCCCCACCTGCTAAATTGAGGCTGCAACAAGTGTCCTTGTGTAGTTTTTAAGCTGGGTGGTTTGTTTAGGTGCTATGGGTCTTTCCGTTGACTGGGGTGTGCACTTTGGGGTATTGCTAGGCCTGACCTGACGGCGGAAGTGCAGTGATTCTTTGGGTAATTGTCTGTCCGCCGCACTGGAGAGGAGGTTGATTATGCTGCGGGTCTCCACTATCACATTGCTTATGATATTTACTTGTTTTTGGGGCTTACATGCCTATATATTTATATGAATATATTTATATATATATATATATATATTTATATATTTAAAATAAAAATGACATTTTTATGTGTGAAGAATATTATTTCTATTCAAACATTAACAATAAATGCTAATGATATAGCAGGTTTCAAGTTTTTTCTACTGGGAAGGGCTAAAAATTAATGGTGTGATGTACAATGCGCCTAAGCAGAAGGCGAGGTTGCTGTGGAAAATAAAGGTTCCTAATCTGGTCAAATGGACCACTGAGAGGGCTAGTGGTGCAGATAAATTATAAAAGTTCCAGTAAATATTCGCAGTGAAGTGAAAAATAGAAAAATTAAAAAAAATGAAAAATGTTAAAAAATGTACATTAAAAATCGTTAAAAAATGTGTGAAGTGATGAAGTGAATAATTCTGAGTGTTAATTTGATGGAAGTAGTCCTCAAATAAAATCCTAGATGCTCCTTATATATTCCTTTATGATTCTGAGTGTCCCTATAAAAATTAGAGAGAATATTGTAGATTGTACAAATATAATAAATAGTGAAATTGTGCTTACAAGCTGTGTCGACGCGTTTCGGCCTATAAAAGGCCTTTTTCAAGACAATAAAGATGTGTATACAGAGATGGCTTTATATAGGGTGAGTAATCAGATCAATAATGATCGTTTGGGTGCCAAACCGTAAATTGTGAGACGCCCACTTCCTGTTTGGTGTCTTGTGGGTATTGGTAGATCGCAAATCTTAATGGCAATACTCTATCTTAGAGACAAGACTAGTATTGAGGATTAATTTGACCTTACATTAAAGTCTTAAGCTGGCATACATATGGGGCCTCATATTGTGTTTATAATTAACCACAATGACCTGACGCTGTGTATATTTGTGTCTTGGTCGGCCGTGTTTCTGTGACATCATATCCGGTTTCGGATCAATGACGTAATTTCCGGTTTCGGTTACACCAGAAGTGCACGCGGATGTTGTTTTGGATTAGAGATTGTCTGCCTGCGCTCCAAAACTGAACTTATTAGAGATCAGGGTCACAATCTCAGAACTGAGTTTATAAATAGCGGAATGAGTATATAATAAATGACTAATTTTGGGTCGGTTTGGTGCACATGTCGTGTATGGACATAAAGATTGCATAGATCTTGGTGGTGATACATGTGCATATAAAACATTAATAAACACAGTAACAATACAAATAATAATAATATACAAATAACTGCATAAACCTAAACTGGGCAATAAATCAATCATAACATCAATCACATATGGATAAAAACAAATGCCTCTATTTAACATCCATATGCATGTTCAACAAACATAAATGGGAATGTAAAACAGGTGAGTTATGGCAATATAAGCATATAGGGACCGGGTGGTCCATCTATAGATGCGGATATACAGTAAAGAAAGTGAAGTCGAAAACAGCAAGGTGAGTTAAGATAATAGCAGTCCAAGAATTAAATATGGGCAAACAGTCACATAGGACTTTACAGTGCGAGCATCATTTCTATAGGTTCGAATCCTGAAAAGGGTACTATGGGTGTTAACCAGAAAACTAATGAACTAATCTACCCTTCCATTGTCGATGTGTGCTATATAATATCAACAGATTTTAAAGAAAACAGAGATCAAATGCCTAACTATACAAATTAGGTAAAAAACATTGGATAAAATTTAGGATTAAGAACTTGAAATAAAACCATTGATGGAAAATTGAGAGAGAGAGAGAGAGAGAGAGAGAGAGAGAGAGAGAGAGAGAGGAAGTGAGTACTTATGACTTATTTCAAATTTTAGATATAGTCTGATGATAAAAATGATCTGAATTTAATAATATTAAAAAAAAATATTTTTGAATTTTAGCCAAACCATCTTCGGTCGGCTCCTAGACGATATTATATCTTAGTGAAGTCAAAAGTATGTGTACTCTGGATTATTAAACTCAAATATAGTGTAGGATGTGTCACTATTGGCTTCTCAGTGGTGAATATTGAGGTAATGCTGAAATCAAGTCAACTACATAGGAAGGTGATCGACGGCTACTGTGACATCAGCTGTCAATATACAGCTATAATTGATTCCAAATTATAGAGAGTAAGGGACTCTTAGGACCTTATGCCTAAATCTCATATTGGTATGTTAATTTAATGATAGATTAATCAGTAACCTGGCTATTAATTGCGGAGCTTAATGCACCAATGAATTGAGGTATATACACCAATGCATTAAGTTATATGTACCTATATGAGATGTGAAAACTATTAGTCAAATCTCAAAGGGTGACTAGGGGAGGAGGATAGATAGAAATGGTTGAGTTCCTGGCTAAAATTACCAGTCTAGGTCTATTCTCGATGGTGCCTAATGATGCTACAGAACATTATAATGATATCTGAGCGATCTATCAGGAGAAGACTGTATAATAGTTTTGGATTGTATGTATAGGGAGAACTCGTCTAGTGGTATATTTATTCTCATCTACCATCAATGTAAGAGAGTCATGAGAGTCAATATGGTGCTTAATCTTCTATAAATCAGATCCATGTTTGTTCACATGGTCCAGAAATAATCATTAGGGGAATTTATAGAAGAGGGGCTGAATTTGATCCAGTCTTGAATCAGAAGTCTTAAAAAACTGAATTAAAAGTTGGCTTTCTACTACTTGCATCTATGTATAAGGAATCAAATGTGCCCAGAGGACTAGTAGGATTAAACATGTGAACTGGGAATATACATTTGATTAACATATCTGGATGGTTATATATTTAGAAGGTGGACAAGATCTTCTTTATTGTTGAGACCTTTTGGATGTAAGCAGTCCAACAGAAATATCCATTTTGATTCAGTAGATAAGTTTTTTCTCATAATCACCACCTCTCCAATTTCTTCTGACCTTTTGTATGCCCATAAACTTCAGATCTTTGATATTACCTTGATGTTTAGTTGAGAAATGCTTGTACAGGACTGTGTCCATTTTGATTTTTCTATCAACAGTATATGTTCTCTTAATCTATCTTTTAAAGATCTCGATGTCTGTCCGATGTACTGTAGTCTGCATGTGCATTCTATTAGGTATGGTAAATGATTCCTTTGTCTTGGCATCTTATCAGGTCTTGAATGTAATGTTCTTCTTTGGTGTGATATGATTGGAATCTCTTTGATGTTTCCCTGCATTTGCAGGCTTTAGAATTCGGACATGGGAAGAAACCTTTAAATCTCTTTCCATTTATGTTACTTGTATTTGGCCTCTTTGTCCTTTGTATACTTGGTGCCAGTCTGTTTTTCAGATTGTCTGTTTTTCTATAGTCAAATTTCGGTTGTTGGGGACGTTTGTCTCCAATTAGAGCATCTTCTTTTAACAGAGACCAGTGTTTTTTAAAGGTATTTTCAATGATATATCTGTTACTGCTGTATTCAGTTATCATTGGGATATTAATTAGGTCTTCTGTCTCTGATTTTCTTCGATCTTTATGTCTTATAAGCTCTTTTCTTTAAATCCCTCTTATTTCTTCTATTTTGAGATCTAATAGATCTTTGCAATAACCTCTTTGCATGAATTTGTTTTTCAGTTGTGTTGCTTGTTCTTCCCACTTTATAGTGTTTGAGCAATTTTTTCGAATCCTTAGAAGTTGGCCCTTCGGGATATTATTTTTTCACTTTTCGTGGTGACAGCTAAGATTGTAAATATAATTGTTGCTGTCAACTTCTTTAAAGTGTGTTGATGTCTCCCATTCTCCATTATTAGCTTCTATCTTTAAATCCAGAAATACAATGTCCATATTGCTCCATACATGTGTGAATTTCAGATTTAGAATATATTTATTCATAACCTCTATTGTGTATTCGAGGTCTTCAGATGTGCCTTTCCATATAATCAGTATGTCGTCTATATATCTACGGTATAGGACCAGGTCCGCGCTAGCTGGGCATGACTCCCAAAAGATCTTCTCCGATCTACCCATATAGAGGTTTGCATAACTAGGCATGAACCTGGTCCCCATTGCTGTACTGCAGATTTATTTGTAATATTTCCCCTCATTACAGAAGTAATAGTGGGTCAGGATATACTGAATGTTATCCAAAATAAAGTTAGCCTGTTCTTTAGGCATTTCCAGATCACCATCTAGAAAGAAGCTTATAGCTTTGCAACCCTCTTTATGTGGAATACTGGTGTATAATGCTGTTACGTCACATGTTACCAATAGATACCCTTCTTCCCAAGGAGTAGAGTTCAAAATATTTAAGACCTGTGTAGAATCTTTCAAAAATGAGGGAAGTTGCCTCATTAGTGATGTCACGAACCTAAAAATTTGGGTTCGCGAACGGAGAACTCGAACTTCCACAAAAGTTTGCGAACCGGCGAACCCGGTGAACCGCCATAGACTTCAATAGGCAGGCGAATTTTAAAACCCACAGGGACTCTTTCTGGCCACAATAGTGATGGAAAAGTTGTTTCAAGGGCACTAACACCTGGACTGTGGCATGCCGGAGGGGGATCCATGGCAAAACTCCCATGGAAAATTACATAGTTGATGCAGAGTCTGGTTTTAATCCATAAAGGGCATAAATCACCTAACATTCCTAAATTGTTTGGAATAACGTGCTTTAAAACATCAGGTATGATGCTGTATCGATCAGGTAGTGTAAGGGTTACTTGTAAGGGTTACGCCCACTTCACAGTGCGCAGTGTAGGTGATATACCTGCCCTGACCATGCGTTGCAGACCAGGTATCAGTGGTCAGATGGACCCTTGCCCCAAAACTGTGTGCCAGACATGCCATTATAGCAGACTTATATGGCTTTGGCGTTGCTTTTTGGTAATTAGAAGGCTGCTTAATGCCACTGCGCACCACACGTGTTTTATGCCCAGCAGTGAAGGAGTTAATTAAGGAGCATGTAGGCAGCTTGTAGAGTTAATTTTAGCTTAAGTGTAGTGTAGTAGACAACCCAAAGTATTGATCTAGGCCCATTTTGGTATATTTCATGCCACCAGTTCACCGCCAAATGCGATCAAATAAAAAAAAATTGTTCACTTTTTCACAAACTTTAGGTTTCTCACAGAAATTATGCAATTATGGCATAAATGGTTGTAAATGCTTCTCTGGGATCCCCTTTGTTCAGAAATAGCAGACTTATATGGCTTTGGCATTGCTTTTTGGTAATTAGAAGGCTGCTAATTGCCACTGCGCACCACACGTGTTTTATGCCCAGCAGTGAAGGAGTTAATTAAGGAGCATGTAGGGAGCTTGTAGAGTTAATTTTAGCTTAAGTGTAGTGTAGTAGACAACCCAAAGTATTGATCTAGGCCCTTTTTGATATATTTCATGCCACCATTTCACCGCCAAATGCGATCAAATTTAAAAAAAACTTAAATTTTTTCGCAATTTTAGGTTTCTCACTGAAATGATTTACAAACAGCTTGTGCAATTATGGCACAAATGGTTGTAAATGCTTCTCTGGGATCCCCTTTGTTCAGAAATAGCAGACATATATGACTTTGGCGTTGCTCTCTGGTAATTAGAAGGCCGCTAAATGCTGCTGCGCATCACACGTGTATTATGGCTAGCAGTGAAGGGGTTAATTAGGTAGTTTGTAGGGAGCTTGCAGGGTTAATTTTAGCTTTAGTGTAGAGATCAGCCTCCCACCTGACACATCAGACCCCCTGATCCCTCCCAAACAGCTCTCTTCCCTCACCCACCCCACAATTGTCCCCGCCATCTTAAGTACTGGCAGAAAGTCTGCCAGTACTAAAATAAAAGTTTTTTAAAAAAAAAATTATAGCATATTTACATATGCTGTGGTGTAGCATCCCCCCTTAGCCCCCAACCTCCCTGATCCCCCCAAAACAGCTCTCTAACCCTCCCCATCTGCCTTATTGGCGGCCATCTTGGGTACTGGCAGCTGTCTGCTATTATTTCACAGTCAAAAAAGTGTTGTTTTTTTTAAATGTACACTACTGTTACACCAGATATGAGTGGTGGCACTGGGCAAGTGGGCACAGTATACGCTGTGAGCCTGACACACACGCTGGCAGGCAGGCAACTGCAATTAGATTACACAGGAAAAAAAAAAAAAAAAGCAGACTGATGTTCTAGCCCTAAAAAGGGCTTTTTGGGGTGCTGTCCTTACAGCAGAGATCAGATGAGTCCTTCAGGACTGTAGTGGACACTGAATACACTAGCCTAGCTATCGATTTCCCTATTAAATCAGCAGCAGCTACACTGTCCCTCCTCTCACTAAGAATGAGGCTTCCAAATGAATCTAAAATGGATGCTGTCCAGGAGGTGGGAGGGTCTGGGAGGGAGGGTCTGCTGCTGATTGGCTGTAATGTGTATTCTGACTGTGAGGTACAGGGTCAAAGTTTACTCAATGATGATGAATAGGGGGCAGATCGAACATCGCATATGTTCGCCCGCCGAGGCGAACGCGAACATGCTATGTTCGCCAGGAACTATTCGCCGGCAAACAATTCGCGACATCACTATGCCTCACATATTTTTGCAAGTTTTTCTCAACATATTCCAAGAGGTTGCTGGTAAGTGATCCTACCCCAGAGATGATTGGCCTGCCGAGAGGGTTATGAAGCGATTTATGTATCTTTGGTAAATGATACAATATTGGTGTGATTGTATATTTCACATCTAGATATCTGAATTCTTTCTCATTCAGTATTCCTAGTTTTTTGGCCTTCCCTAGCAGGTCTTTTAGTTCCTTCTGGAATTCTTCCCCAGGATTATTATGAAGTTTCTGATAAGTCATTGGATCACTAAGTAGACGTTCATTTTCTTTATTATAATCATCTCTATTGAGGATTACAATCCCTCCTCCTTTATCAGCGGGTCTGATGGTTAACTGGTTATTAGTTTCAAGTTTCTTAATGGTCTCTATCTGTTTCTTTGATAAATTCCGTTTTACATTTTTTCAGTCTTTTTGGGTTGATGTTTCTTATCTCATTGGTGACCATAGTTTCGAACGTCTCAATGGCATTCCCTTTCATAGCAATAGGGTAAAAAGTTGACTTTGGTTTAAGATTGGTATGTACAAAAGTATTTTGTCCCATATTTGTAGTATACCTTCTGGGTGCCAATGTCTCCATTGGAGATCTCATAAAGTACCTTTTTAAGGTTAATTTCCTTATGAATTCTTTTGTATTTACATAGGATTGAAACTTGTCCAGACCATATCCTAGTACTTGCCTCTCATCTTCCATCAAATCATGTGAGCTAAGATTGAAAATTCCATCATTTGTTATCTTTCCATCTTGGCCTTTCTATATTCTAATACATCCCCGCTTCACTCTGTGGGTTTTCTTTTTGAGTTTATTGGAGTTGTATTTCTTTCTTCCATGTCCTTTCTTCTGATTTACAATTCTGATTCAATTCTAAAAAAGATGAGGATGAAGGTATTTGGTTTAGAGGTATATCGTCTGTTGTTTGATCTCCCATCTTTTCTTTATGTGCTTGTTCTTTCCATTTAGAGATATTGTTATTTTCTCTTTCCTTTCTGTAGTTGTCTCATTCCTGGGGTCCTCTCTCTCGGACATCTGAACGTGTCTCTTTCCCACATGATGTCTTACCGGTATCTATCTCTGAATATTTATCATTTCTGTTATATCTCTGTCTGGGGGT
This sequence comes from Bombina bombina, assembly GCF_027579735.1. Lineage (NCBI taxonomy): Eukaryota > Metazoa > Chordata > Amphibia > Anura > Bombinatoridae > Bombina > Bombina bombina. The sequence continues at coordinate 774,716,819 of NC_069504.1, forward strand.
ATGGTAGCTATTTTCTTCCTGCCCTTTATTCTGGTCTCTTTGATGACTTCTTTCGTAGTTCTCAAGAGGGTAATGCTTTCGGTTGTAGTAATGTCTCTCTCTTTATCCCATAACTCTTGTTTGGCTTATTCCATGGCTCTCTCTCTTGTCCCATTTCCTTGCATTCTGTAGCCATTATTCTTATTAGAATCTTGTCTATAGTGTGGTGGTTTCCAACCTCTATGGTTATAATGATCAAAATTATCTCTTTTGTCCCATGTTTGATTATAATAGATGTGATTATAGTTATCTCTTCGCCAATAGTCCCTATCCGGACTATATTGAAAGTGTGTCCTATCCGAGAACTGAGTGTTCATATTCCGTCTTTTATACTTATGTCTATATGAATTATATGTAGGATGGTTCCTTCTTTTATATGTTGTTTTTGACCATTCTGCCGGGTTTTCTTTGATATCTTCTATATTAGCTTTAGTCTCAATTCCCATTTTACCCTCCAGGTTAATTTCTTCTTTTTCTGGATTTATGAAGTTATCATTATTCTTCTTATCTATGTCTCTTTTTAATTTTTTAGTCTTTTTTTTATAATTACTTCCTCTCTAACTTTTGTCACTCTTTTAACTAGATTGTCCTTTCTCTCTGTGATGTCAGTCCCTGAACTTTCCAAGTTTATTAGTATTTCTTCATCTTCCCTAATATCGTTATCTGTCTGTTTAATTAGTTCTTCTCTATATTCTATGATAATATTAATTCATGTTCTGGATGCTTGTGTAAGGGCTTCAGCCCATCTAGTACAACATTTGGAGTCTGATATAGGAAATGCACATTCTTTATTTACCATTAGGCCCTTTGGTATAATGTTTAATTCTAGGCATTTCTTCAGGAAAGATATATCTGCCTTGTATTTAACTTCTGATATTAACAGTTTTTCCAATTATTTAAACAAAGTGTGTGCATCTATACAGTCCTCCTCCTCCCCACCTCTATCAATATAGGAGGTGTCTAAGTCTGTCTCTTGTCTGAGTGTTATCAAAGATTCCATATTTTCAGTACAGTTATAAAAGAATGTCCTGGCAGCTTAAGGTCTGAGCTAGGCAAAGGATGTAGTAAAAGGGGAAGGTTAGACCAAGCGTCCCGGAAGTTAACCTCTAGCTATGTACAAAGGGCTAAAAAGTGTATATAAATGTGTATTTATGTATTTATATGTGTATATATGTATCCTCATAGATATTTACACATATAAACACATAAATACACATGTACACACCTATATACATGTACCTTTTTTGGGAAATACATATATGTGCTCAGGGCCGGACTGGGAAATCAGACCGGCCCTGGAAATTTATATGGCCCGGCCCAGTCCCGCCCCCCCCCCGGCTCAGCCCCCCCCCCAACTCAGCCCCCCCCCCCCCGCCGGCTCAGCCTCGCCCCCCCTCCGGCCCAATCTCCTTGGCAATGTAAGGGCACCCTCATGCAGTGGCAGTGCACTTTATTCTCACAGCCCTCAGACAATGTTATGGTGTTACCTGTTGCACACACTGAGCAGCTCCCACTCCTCCCAGCACATAAAACACACACACACATCTCTCATCACCTCATGTAGTGGCTATCCTCTCCATTTTGAAAGCCCAACCTCTGCTGCAATATTCAGTGCTATGTTGGCAGAGGAGTTATTCTCCCAATAGAGCCTTATAGTGATAGTTGCAGTGCAGAATGACACTGACAGTCTGTGTTACTCTGAATAACTCCTTTGCCGAACACAGATAGCCCTGGACATTGCAGGAGAGTTAAGCTTTTAAAATGGAGAGGAAAGCCAGTGCAGAGCAAAGCATAGTCATACCGGTAAACGTTGCACCAGATGTTGTGGCAGGTCATTCCTTCTCTCAGCAGCTCTTGTCCTCCTCAGACCTACACACTTCCTGCCAGCAAGTTCGGCATGTAGATCAATGCGCAATGTGATGCGGTCAGTGAGGAGGGGAGTCACACTGTGTAATGTTGTCCGAATGCCTGCCTTGCTTAATGGAGCGGATTGGCCGCATCTGCAGCTGAGCTGCCGCTCTGCTCCTTCACCGGCTGCTCACATTGCGGCTGTGGTGAGTGCTGTGCACAGTGCTCTCTCTGTGCAGCTGCCGGCCCACTGGGATTTTTACCGGTATCCCGGTGGCCCAATCTGGCCCTGTATGTGCTGGACATGATGGACAGAGCTACAGAGTATTTCTTTGTTAGAAATGTGTTCTGTGAAAAATTGTCTATTGCATTTTATTTTATCACTGATTCAATTTACACATTTGCACTTTCTGTATTCTGTATTTCTCCTGTTAAGTGTAGTCAGTCCACGGGTCATCATTACTTCTGGGATATTAACTCCTCCCCAACAGGAAGTGCAAGAGGATCACCCAAGCAGAGCTGCTATATAGCTCCTCCCCTCTACGCCACACCCAGTCATTCTCTTGCACCCAACTAATAGATAGGATGTGTGAGAGGACTGTGGTGATTATACTTAGTTTTTATATCTTCAATCAAAAGTTTGTTATTTTAAAACAGCACCGGAGTGTGTTGTTCCTTCTCAGGTAGAATTTGAAGAAGAATCTACCTGAGTTTTTGGATGATTTTAGCCGGCGTAGCTAAGATTCATTTTGCTGTTCTCGGCCATTCTGAGGAGTGAGGTAAACTTCAGATCAGGGGACAGTGGGCAGGTTCACCTGCAAAGAGGTATGTTGCAGTATATTATTTTCTGAGGAATGGAATTGACTGAGAAAATACTGCCAATACCGATATAATGTAAGTTCAGCCTTAAATGCAGTAGTAGCAACTGGTATCAGGCTGTTATGTATATATGTTTACACTTCAGTATTCTGGGGAATGGCACTTCACTGGGATAATACTATATGCATATAACTTTTAGCCTAACTTGCAGTGGGAACGACTAGCAGCAGGCTTTTTAATGACATTTCATATTATTTGATTTTAAACGTTTTGCTGGCATGTTAAATCGTTTAATTATCTGAGGTACTGGGTGAAAAATTGTTTTGGGCACTGTTTTTCCACTTGGCTGTCGTTTATTTAAATTTAAGACAGTTTACTGAACTTCCCTCACTGTTGTGTGTGAGGGGGAGGGGCCTATTTTGGCGCTTTTGCTACGCATCAGAAATTCAGTCACAAGTCTGTTTCTCTCCCTGCATGATCCGGATCGTCTCTACAGAGCTCAAGGGTCTTCAAAAATTATTTTGAGGGAGGTAATCACTCACAGCAGACCTGTGAGATTGTGCTTTGACTGTGATAAAAAACGTTTATATTTTGTACATTTTTTTCTGCTATTAAGGCTTAGTTATCCATTGCTAATGGGGGCAATCCTTTGCTAAATTTATGCCTTTACCGGGAAAAATTTGGTTTTTATAATTTCTCCGGTTCATTGTTATTCAACTGTCATAGTTCTTTCTGTGCTTCTTAAAGGCACAGTACGTTTTTCGTATTACTTGTAAATTGAGTTGAAAAGTATTGCCAAGCTTGCTAGTTTAATTGCTAGTTTGTTAAACATGTCTGACTCAGAGGAATATCTCTGTGCTATATGTGCAGAAGCCAAGGTGGAGCCCAATAGAAATTTATGTACTAATTGCATTGATGCTACTTTAAATAAAAGTCAATCTGTACAAATTGAACATCATTCACCAAACAACGAGGGGGAAGTTATGCCGACTAACTTGCCTCACGTGTCAGTACCTGCATCTCCCGCTCGGGAGGTGCGTGATATTGTAACGCCGAGTACTTCAGGGCGGCCATTACAAATCACACTACAGGACATGGCTAATGTTATGACTTAAGTTTTGTCTAAATTACCAGAACTTAGAGGTAAGCGAGATCACTCTGGGGTGAGAACAGAGTGCGCTGATAATAATAGGGCCATGTCAGATACTGCGTCACAATTTGCAGAACATGAGGACGGAGAGCTTCAATCTGCAGGTGACGGATCTGATCCAAATAGAGTGGATTCAGACATTTCAAATTTTAAGTTTAAACTAGAAAACCTCCGTGTACTGCTAGGGGAGGTATTAGCGGCTCTGAATGATTGTAACACCGTTGCAATCCCAGAGAAATTATGTAGGCTGGATAGATACTATGCGGTACCAGCGAGTACTGACGTATTTCCTATACCTAAGAGGCTTACAGAGATAATTACTAAGGAGTGGGATAGGCCCGGTGTACCCTTTTCCCCCCCTCCTGTATTTAGAAAAATCTTTCCAATAGACGCCACCACACGGGACTTATGGCAGATGGTCCCTAAGGTGGAGGGAGCGGTTTCTACTCTGGCTAAGCGTACCACTATCCCGGTGGGGGATAGCTGTGCCTTTTCAGATCCAATGGATAAAAAATTAGAGGGTTACCTTAAGAAAATGTTTGTTCAACAAGGTTTTATATTGCAACCCCTTGCATGTATTGCGTCTGTCACGGCTGCGGCCGCATTTTGGTCCGAGTCTCTGGAAGAGACTCTTGACTCAATAACTATAGATGAGATTTCAAATAAGCTTAAAACCCTTAAGCTAGCTAATTCATTTATTTCAGATGCCGTAGTACATTTAACTAAACTTACGGCTAAGAATTCCGGATTCGCCATTCAGGCACGTAGAGCACTGTGGCTAAAATCCTGGTCAGCTGATGTTACTTCTAAATCTAAATTAATTAACATACCTTTCAAAGGGCAGACCTTATTCGGGCCCGGTTTGAAAGAAATTATCGCTGACATTACAGGAGGTAAAGGCCATGCCCTGCCTCAAGACAGAGCCAAACCTAGGGCTAGACAGTCTAATTTTCGTGCCTTTCGTAACTTCAAGGCAGGAGCAGCATCAACTTCCTCTGCACCAAAACAGGAAGGAGCTGTTGCTCGCTAAAGACAAGGCTGGAAACCTAACCAGTCCTGGAACAAGGGCAAGCAGGCCAGAAAACCTGCTGCTGCCCCTAAGACAGCATGAATTGAGGGCCCCCGATCCGGGAACGGATCTAGTGGGGGGCAGACTTTCTCTCTTCGCCCAGGCTTGGGCAAGAGATGTCCAGGATCCCTGGGCGTTAGAGATCATATCTCAGGGATATCTTCTGGACTTCAAAATCTCTCCCCCAAAAGGGAGATTTCATCTTTCAAGGTTGTCAACAAACCAAATAAAGAAAGAGGCATTTCTACGCTGTGTACAAGATCTTTTACTAATGGAAGTGATCCACCCGGTTCCACGGTCGTAGCACGGACAGGGGTTTTACTCAAATCTGTTTGTGGTTCCCAAGAAAGAAGGAACCTTCAGACCAATCTTGGATTTAAAGATCCTAAACAAATTCCTAAGAGTTCCATCGTTCAAAATGGAAACTATTCGGACAATCTTACCCATGATCCAAAAGGGTCAGTACATGACCACAGTGGATTTAAAGGACGCTTACCTTCACATACCGATTCACAAAGATCATTACCGGTATCTAAGGTTTGCCTTCCTAGACAGGCATTACCAGTTTGTAGCTCTTCCATTCGGATTGGCTACGGCTCCAAGAATCTTCACAAAGGTTCTGGGCGCTCTTCTGGCGGTACTAAGACCGCGAGGAATTTCGGTGGCTCCGTACCTAGACGACATTCTGATACAAGCGTCAAGCTTTCAAACTGCCAAGTCTCATACAGAGTTAGTACTGGCATTTCTAAGGTCGCATGGGTGGAAGGTGAACGAAGAGAAGAGTTCTCTCTTTCCACTCACAAGAGTTCCCTTCTTGGGGACTCTTATAGATTCTGTAGAAATGAAGATCTACCTGACAGAAGACAGGTTAACAAAGCTTCAAAATGCTTGCCGTGTCCTTCATTCCATTCAACACCCGTCAGTGGCTCAATGCATGGAGGTAATCGGCTTAATGGTAGCGGCAATGGACATAGTACCCTTTGCACGCCTACATCTCAGACCGCTGCAATTGTGCATGCTAAGTCAGTGGAATGGGGATTACTCAGATTTGTCCCCTACTCTGAATCTGGATCAAAAGACCAGAAATTCTCTTCTATGGTGGCTTTCTCGGCCACATCTGTCCAGGGGGATGCCATTCAGCAGGCCAGATTGGACAATTGTAACAACAGACGCCAGCCTACTAGGTTGGGGCGCTGTCTGGAATTCCCTGAAGGCTCAGGGATCATGGACTCAGGAAGAGAGTCTCCTTCCAATAAACATTCTGGAATTGAGAGCAGTTCTCAATGCCCTTCTGGCTTGGCCTCAGTTAACAACTCGGGGGTTCATCAGGTTTCAGTCGGACAACATCACGACTGTAGCTTACATCAACCATCAAGGAGGGACAAGAAGCTCCCTAGCGATGATGGAAGTATCAAAGATAATTCGCTGGGCAGAGTCTCACTCTTGCCACCTGTCAGCGATCCACATTCCAGGAGTGGAGAACTGGGAGGCGGATTTCCTAAGTCGTCAGACTTTTCATCCGGGGGAGTGGGAACTTCATCCGGAGGTCTTTGCCCAAATACTTCGACGTTGGGGCAAACCAGAGATAGATCTCATGGCGTCTCGCCAGAACGCCAAGCTTCCTTGTTACGGGTCCAGGTCCAGGGACCCGGGAGCGGTCCTGGTAGATGCTTTGACAGCACCTTGGACCTTCGGGATGGCCTATGTGTTTCCACCCTTCCCGATGCTTCCTCGATTGATTGCCAGGATCAAACAGGAGAGAGCATCGGTGATTCTAATAGCGCCTGCGTGGCCACGCAGGACCTGGTATGCAGATCTAGTGGACATGTCATCCTGTCCACCTTGGTCTCTGCCTCTGAGACAGGACCTTCTAATTCAGGGTCCTTTCAAACATCAAAATCTAATTTCTCTGAAGCTGACTGCTTGGAAATTGAACGCTTGATTTTATCAAAGCGTGGATTTTCGGAGTCAGTAATTGATACCTTAATACAGGCTAGGAAACCTGTTACCAGAAAGATTTACCATAAAATATGGCGTAAATACTTACATTGGTGCGAATCCAAGAGTTACTCATGGAGTAAGGTTAGGATTCCTAGGATATTGTCTTTTCTACAAGAAGGTTTAGAAAAGGGTTTATCTGCTAGTTCCTTAAAGGGACAGATCTCAGCTCTGTCCATTCTTTTACACAAACGTCTGTCAGAAGTTCCAGACGTTCAGGCTTTTTGTCAGGCTTTGGCCAGGATTAAGCCTGTGTTTAAAACTGTTGCTCCACCATGGAGCTTAAATTTAGTTCTTAACGTTTTACAGGGTGTTCCGTTTGAACCCCTTCATTCCATTGATATTAAATTGTTATCTTGGAAAGTTCTGTTTTTAATGGCTATTTCCTCGGCTCGAAGAGTCTCTGAGTTATCGGCCTTACATTGTGATTCTCCTTATCTGATTTTTCATTCAGACAAGGTAGTTCTGCGTACTAAACCTGGGTTCTTACCTAAGGTAGTCACTAATAGGAATATCAATCAGGAGATTGTTGTTCCATCATTGTGTCCTAACCCTTCTTCAAAGAAGGAACGACTTCTACACAATCTGGATGTAGTTCGTGCCCTGAAATTTTATTTACAGGCAACTAAAGATTTTCGCCAAACTTCTTCCCTGTTTGTCGTTTATTCTGGACAGAGGAGAGGTCAAAAAGCTTCTGCTACCTCTCTCTCTTTTTGGCTTCGTAGCATAATACGTTTAGCCTATGAGACTGCTGGACAGCAGCCTCCTGAAAGAATTACAGCTCATTCTACTAGAGCTGTGGCTTCCACTTGGGCCTTTAAGAATGAGGCATCTGTTGAACAGATTTGCAAGGCTGCAACTTGGTCTTCTCTTCATACTTTTTCCAAATTTTACAAATTTGACACTTTTGCTTCTTCGGAGGCTGTTTTTGGGAGAAAGGTTCTTCAGGCAGTGGTCCCTTCCGTATAAAGATCCTGCCTGTCCCTCCCGTCATCCGTGTACTTTAGCTTTGGTATTGGTATCCCAGAAGTAATGATGACCCGTGGACTGACTACACTTAACAGGAGAAAACATAATTTATGCTTACCTGATAAATTCCTTTCTCCTGTAGTGTAGTCAGTCCACGGCCCGCCCTGTTTTTTATGGCAGGTCTAAATTTTTAAATTATACTCCAGTCACCACTGCACCCTATAGTTTCTCCTTTCTCGTTTGGTTCTCGGTCGAATGACTGGGTGTGACGTAGAGGGGAGGAGCTATATAGCAGCTCTGCTTGGGTGATCCTCTTGCACTTCCTGTTGGGGAGGAGTTAATATCCCAGAAGTAATGATGACCCGTGGACTGACTACACTACAGGAGAAAGGAATTTATCAGGTAAGCATAAATTATGTTTTTCTGTATTTTGTGTAATCTTTCCACTATAGACTGATTTAAAAAAGGTGTGTGTGTATATATATATATATATATATGTATATATATATATATATATATATATATATATATATATATATATATATATATATATATATAATGTGTGTGTGCATCTTATTTTTCAACCCTTTCAGTTTACTTCAGGTCTCAAGGCACACTAAATATTCTAGCGCAGTTGTGGCTTGTTGAGCTAGAGTACAAATGATAACTTTCAACTTGTAATACAAGTGCTTTTTACCTCTGTTGTGATAACCATTCAAACTATAGGTTGGGCTCAAGCAAAGTCGCATACAAAGAGAGAAGCGCTCTACCAGGAATGAACAACAGCTCAGTGGCTTGTTCTATGGCGAGTTACCACCTAGGAAAACTTTCCTGAAGTATATCAGTCTGATCCCGCCAAGTAAGGTCAGGCCAGCCCCGAAATACCAGGCAATTCTCCTCTGAAAAAGGAACATGACAACCCCAGATGATCTTTCGGCCTTCTATGGGCCTCGTCAGTGAGGTGCAGCCATATTCCTCTAAGCACACTGGGCAAGGAGTCCACGTTTGGTTTCCCCCATCACCCTTAGGGTGTAATAGTCTGTCTAACCATGCAGTCTCAAATATGATTCTCATACAATGAGGCCGAATGATCAAATGTCTGTCGGACCTATATGGCAGCATACTTTTGAACAGCAGTGTTTGGAGTAAGAAAGCCACTGAGCCTGCCTACTAGCTTTTCAACAAAAGATACCAAGAAAACAAAGTACATTTGATAATATAAGTTAATTGGAAAGTTTTGTTTTTTTAAAGTGATGGTAAACGATCAGTATTTATAATTATACATATATATATATATATATTAATTTTTATATTCTAAAGTGGTTCGTATCATCCTTTTTTATAAAAAAAATTTAGTTAAATAAATATTTTATATTTATTTTCATAGTGGCTTGACCTATCTACCTGTTACAACATTGGGTGGAGGTAAGTTAAGTGATGGACAGCTTAATAAGCAACGTCACTCGATGTGCGCTTCCATGCAGGTATTTTAACACACACTCAAATCCTTCACGAGATTCACTGTTTACTTGATAGAATCGCATGACTGCACGCATCGAGCAAGCGAGCTCTCATTCTACAGCATAATAAAAAGGAGGATTTTTTATTGTACGTTATAACACATTATTTACTATTTGTTGAAGCGTAAACACTTTCTCTTCCTCTCCAATTTGGAAGCATCTGTTGAGATTCCAAGTAAACGCTGAATCATAATAGTATCTACGATTCAGTGTTTACTATAGCGTCAATGTGGTACGCCCCCCGCCGTTACCGCGCTGTAACCTAGATTATGAGTTTTGCGCTAGACAGGGTGCGAAACACACGCCAAAAAATTTGCGTTTTTGCACTCTCCATAGCGCTTCCATTACGAGTTACTGAAAAACCTCCTTGTGCTGTGCGGTATGGTGCGATAAGCTACATACCGCAAAAAAGCCAAGGGCTGAGTTGACGTGCTCGTGCACACTTTCCCCCCTAGACATCAATGGGGTGAAAGTGTTAGAAAAAAAACTAACACCTGCGATCGTGGAATGGAGATCGCCATAATGCAACCCCATTGATGTCTATGGGGAAAAGAAAGTTACACCCTAATATAAACCCTTAGTCTAAACACCCCTAATCTGCTGCCCCCGACATCGCCAACACTAATAAAAGTTATTAACCCCCTAATCCGCCGCCCCCCGACATTGTCAATACCTAAATAAAGTGATTAACCCCTAATCCACCGCTCCTCAACATCTCACTAGATAAAGCTATTAAACCCTAAACTGCTGGCCCCCACATCGCAACTAATAAATAAACCTATTAACCCCTAAACCACCGGACCCCCACAATGCAAAACACTAAATTAAACTATTAACCCCTAAACCTAATACCCCCTAACTTTAAATTAAAATTACAATATAACTACTGTATCTTAAAATAAATAAAAACTGGGGGAACTTCCGGGAGGCGGCCATGACAGGTCGCATGAATTACAGCTCCTACAACTTCTGCCACAAATCCATGCAAAACTCAAGCATATCCACCTTATTATCTACACATTGTGAACAGGATCTTAAAGTACAGCTAGCTCTACATGGATATACTATTTTTCTCAGATTTGAGGCAATATCTAGTGCTCCGGAACAGTTCATAGGTTGCGGCCTACCATTTATACCCCCCGGCAGGATGCTAGCCAGCCCTGTCGTTAAGAAGCAGTAATAGCCCACAAGGTACTGCATGTACTACCCTGATCAAGACACACGCTATTTGGGAAAAAGTGCCATTACCCTCCTTACTACCTACTCGCTTCAGACGTTTACCCACCATGGAGATTCCCTTAACCTTCTGGGAGGACCTGCGCTGCTTACTCGCTTCACACCACGCTGCTTTGGCAGATACTCTATATGCAGCGGGCAGCGGTAAAGAAATTAGCCTAACACAGTCACCCATATCGCTTGGACATTCTGACCTGGAGGGGGAGGGCGGTATTGCCCAGGGGCCCCGGCGTCCGCTCCTTGCCCTGCCAGTGACAGGAAGAGACCGAGAGCTTGGATCTACAGATAGGACGGTGCGGCTTGGTTTAGAGATAGAGGAGGTGACAGCCGCTCAAGATATCAATAGTCAGCTTAAGACCTGCATGGTTACCCGCGAGGAGCCCAGCTCTGTAGTGCCGCTGCACAAAGGGGATGTAGGACGCAGCATTTGCTTTAAGTCTGCGTACATCTGTGATGACCGCGGTTATTCCCTTGAGTGTCCCCATGTCACGGTGCCGACATCATGTTTACACACACAGGATCTAACGCAACCGCATCCAGCTATGTCAGAGACTCTCTTGATTCATCATGACACCTTGACACAGTTGTTGTGGGATCCGGGGGGCTTATCCACCCTCTATACCTGGTCCATTATGTAGGACATTGGCGATGGCACATATTGACTATGAGCACAAGCTCTACATGATGCACATATTTGCGCTTACTATCGAAAGGGAATATGACTCCTTTATCTCTCCAGGGGGACTCCAGTAATATGCCCTTAGGGGCAAGAAAGGGACTTTACTGGACGCTGCCATGTGAAGCTGAGGGCTCATTATGGGTTCCTTCTATGTCGCTAATAGACACAATAGTAGGTTAATACTTGTACTGCCTAGTCTATAAGTTTACAGACTGCCTAAAGCTTAGATAATAGTATAATGACAGTATACAATCCTAGTATGGGTTACAAATCATTTGGGCTCTCTATTTTTACTGTAATGCTCTATTCATAAGATATGTCTATGCAGTGCAGGAGTAGACAATGTTTTTCAGTTATTACAACATATCTCATTTTGATGCTGCCCTTACAGGAAGATTAACTGGAAATTGAAGGCCTATAGTATTTACATAGATTTATCTATGCCTGAGAGTGTTATAAACTACCCTATAGGTTGAACGCCATAGAGTTAGGCGCAGGCTGGTCCTGCTTTAGCACCACTACCCACAATATATTCTTCCTATATTGTCAGGCAAGCTGCCTGGTTTTGGGGGGGATCAGGTTTTGCAAGCCTCACAAGTTTTACACTTTCTGGTACGTATCTTCTGTTATATGTATATATTAGCCCTTATTGTAATATAGACTGTAAGAGCCTTGACTGTATGCCTGCCTAGCCATTAGGACAGTGGTTGTAATCTCATTAATGCTCCTCACTGTTATGTTTCTGTTAGCTACCTTAGGTAGATTTATGCGCTAACTTAGACTATTATCCACCTATACCTGAGCAGCCCTTTATGGTATTTTATTGCTGCCCGCTAATTCTTTCAGCCCAGTGTTTTAGTTTTAATCTTAAGTTATAGCTTCCATTTTGTAGTTTCTGCCCAACGTCCATATAGTCTTTTTCCCCCTGAGAGCAAGAGTACACCTTATCTGGCACAATATATCTACAACACTAGTCTTATATACCTTCCCTGAGGATCCTTATTATATTATGAACCTCACTCTCTCTAATTCACAATCGTAGGAAGTCCCCTGAACAAACCTTTAACCTAGCAGAAGAGAGGCTTGCACTAACACCTATCTCTTAATTGCCATGAAGAAGGGGGGCCAAACTATTTTGTGTCTTCCCTAATCAATCTAGTTATCAATACCTTTTAATACACCTTTGATAATAATGTTGCACCTAAGGAATATTACTATAAAACCTGAGGTTCATTTGAGACCCATGAGTGGTCTCCTTAATATCATTGTGCCTTCTACTGTGTTATTTTGCATGTTGCGAGGTCCAAAAGTGGCCTCTGTTGTGGTGGAGAAGGCCCATCATTTTTTTTTGACATTCTTTCTATGTTATATGCCTGAATTTATTTCTGTATACCTTGCTTGTATGTCATTTTATAAAACCTCAATAAAAAAAAAACAAATAAAAAAATAAAAATAAATAAATAAATAAAAACTTACCTGTGAAATAAAAAAAACTAACATTTAACTATAAATTAACCTAACATTATTATACTAATAAAATAAAAAACTACCAATTAAAAACCTAAATTTAAAATTTAAAAAAACCTAATACTGCGGAAATCTAACATTACAAAAAATAATAAACACTAAATTATGAAAAATAAAAAACTCTAAGATTACAAAAAATAATAAATGAAATGATCAAAAATAAAAATAATTACATCTAATATATAGCCCCCCCCAAAATAAACAGGGCATTGTAGGCATTGCCCTAAGTTAAACAGCTCTTTTACCTAGAAAAAAATAAAACATCCCCCCAACAGTAAAACCTCCCACCCAACCAACCCGTTAAAATAAAAAAAACCTAAGTCTAAAAAAAACTAAGCTACCCATTGCCCCTAAAGGGGCATTTGTATGGGCATTGCCCTTAAAAGGGCATTCAGCTCTTTTACAAGCCCAAAGCCCTAATCTTAAAAAAAAAAAAAAACACCCCAAAAAAAAAACTACTAACACTAACCCCAGAAAATCTACTCACGGTTCCTGAAGTCCGGTTATTCATCCTCATCCAGGCGGCGAGTAGTCTTCATCTTGGAGGCGACTCCTTCATCCATCTCGTGGACTTCTTCTATCTTCATCCCGGCTGCACGGAGCAGAGCTATCCTGGACGGTGATGACATCCTGTGCGGAGCGTCCTCTTCATACGATTACCGCCGTACTAAAATCCTATTGACTGATTTGAACAACCAATAGGATTTCAGAAGCCCTCATCCTATTGGCTGTTTTGAACAGCCAATAGGATTTCAGAAGCTCTCATCCTATTGGCTGATTTGAATTTGAAGAATCAAATCAGCCAATAGGAATGCAAGGTACACCATTTGAAACGGGTACCCTGCATTCAACTTCAGTGTACGGCGATGATCGTAATGAAGAGGGCGTCCCCAAGATGGATGAAGGTGTCACCGCCTGGATGGAGATGGATGATTCAGGAACCATGAGTAGATTTTATACGGTTAGTGTTAGTTTTTTCTGGGTTTTTTGGGGGGTGTTTTTTTTTTAAGATTAGGGCTTTGGGCTTGTAAAAGAGCTGAATGCCCTTTTAAGGGGAGTAAAAGAGCTGAATGCCATTTTAAGGGCAATACCCATACAAATGCCCCTTTAGGGGCAATGGGTAGCTTAGGTCTTTTTTAGACTTAGGTTTTTATTTTGGGGTTGTTTGGGTGGGGGGTTTACTGTTGGGGGGACTTTTTTTCAAGGTAAAAGAGCTGTTTAACTTAGGGCAATGCCCTACAAAAGGCCCTTTCAAGATCTATTGGTATTTTATTGTACGTTAGGGGGTGTTTTTATTTGGAGGGGGCTTTTTATTTTTATAGGGCTATTAGATTAGGTGTAATTGTTTTTATTTTTGATCATTTCGTTTATTATTTTTGTAATCAGAGTTTTTTATTTTTCGTAATTTTAGTGTTATTTTTTGTAATCTTAGATTTTTTAAATTTTTTCGGAGTATTCGTTTTTTTTAAATTTGTAATTCAGGGGTGCAATCCGATATACGGCGCAGGTTTCAGCGCAAGCGTGGAAACCTGCGCCACCCGTAGTTTCACCTTGCACATCGAGCTATCACATATACGGCGCCGACAGTTGCTAAAGTGCCCTAAGTCGGACAAACTAGCAATGTCCAGAAATAAGCGTAAGTACAAATTTCTGGAGTCGCCAGTGACTTACGGCACTTTAGAAACTGCCGCCGCCTAAAAAAACTAACTAAAGTATTAAATCTCCCGTTACTGTTTAACAAGCCTCCCAAAAATAGCCCGACACGTATACCCCTCTATCCGCAATCCCCCCCTCTGACTCCTAACAATAAATGTATTAACCCCTAAACCGCTGCTCCCGGACCCCGCCGCCACCTATATTATATGTATTAACCCCTAAACCGCCGCTCCCAGACCCCGCCGCCACCTATATAATATGTATTACCCCCTAATCTGACCCCCCTACACCGCCGCCACCAATATTATATGTATTACCCCCTAATCTGACCCCCCTACACCGCCACCACCTATATTAAATATATTAACCCCTAATCTAATCCCCCTACACCGCCGCCACCTATATTAAATAAACCCCTAAACTAATCCCCCTACACTGCCGCCACCTATATTAAATTTATTAACCCCTAATCTAATCCCCCTACACCGCCACCACCTATATTAAATTTATTAACCCCTAATATGATCCCCCTACACCGCCGCCACCTATATTAAATATATTAACCACTAAACCTAAGTCTAACCCTAACACCCCCTAACTTAATTATTATTTAAATAAATCTAAATAATATTAATATTATTAACTAAATTATTCCTATTTAAAACTAAATACTTACCTATAAAATAAACCCTAAAATAGCTACAATATAATTAATAAATACATTGTAGCTATTTTAGGGTTTATATTTATTTTACAGGTAACTTTGTATTTATTTTAACTAGGTACAATAGCTATTAAATAGTTAATAACTATTTAATAGCTACCTAGTTAAAATAATTACAAAATTACCTGTAAAATAAATCCTAACCTAAGTTACCATTACACCTAACACTACACTATCAATAAATTAATTAAATAAACTACAATTATCTAAACTAAAATACAATTAAATAAACTAAACTATATTACAAAAAACAAACACTAAATTACAAAAAATAAAAAAATATTACAAGAATTTTAAGATAATTGCACCTAATCTAAGCCCCCTAATAAAATAAAAAAGACCCCCAAAATAATAAAATTTCCCTACCCTAGTTATTAACTATTTAATAGCTATTGTACCTAGTTAAAATAAATACAAAGTTACCTGTAAAATAAATATAAACCCTAAAATAGCTACAATGTAATTATTAATTATATTGTAGCTATCTTAGGGTTTATTTTATAGGTAAGTATTTAGTTTTAAATAGGAATAATTTAGTTAATAATATTAATATTATTTAGATTTATTTAAATAATAATTAAGTTAGGGGGTGTTAGGGTTAGACTTAGGTTTAGGGAGTAATATAGTTAATATAGGTGGCGGCGGTTTAGGGGGCTCAGATTAGGGGTTAATATAGTTAATATAGGTGGCGGCGAGGTAGGGTGCTCAGATCAGGGGTTAACATAGTTAATATAGGTGGCGGCGGTTTAGGGGGCTCAGATTAAGGGTTAATATAGTTAATATAGGTGGCGGCGGTTTAGGGGGCTCAGATTAGGGGTTAATATAGGTGGCGGTGAGGTAGGGGGCTCAGATTAGGGGTTAATATAGGTGGCGGCGGTTTAGGGGGCTCAGATTAGGGATTAATATAGTTAATATAGGTGGCGACGGTGTAAGGGGATCAGATTAGGGGTTAATATATGTAATGTAGCTGGTGGCGGTGTAGGGGGGTCAGATTAGGGGGTAATACATATAATGTAGGTGGCGGCGGGGTCCGGGAGCGGCGGTTTAGTGCCCTGTATGTGTTGGACATGATGGACAGAGCTACAGAGTATTTCTTTGTTAGAAATGTGTTCTGTGAAAAATTGTCTATTGCATTTTATTGTATCACTGATTCAATTTACACATTTGCACTTTCTGTATTCTGTATTTTCTGTATTTTGTGTAATCTTTCCACTATAAACTGATTTAAAAAAGGTGTGTGTGTATATATATATATATATATGTATATATATATATATATATATATATATATATATATAATGTGTGTGTGCATCTTATTTTTCAACCCTTTCAGTTTACTTCAGGTCTCAAGGTACACTAAATATTCTAGAGCAGTTTTGGCTTGTTGAGCTAGAGTACAAATGATAACTTTCAACTTGTAATACAAGTGCTTTTTACCTCTGTTGTGATAACCATTCAAACTATAGGTTGGGCTCAAGCAAAGTCGCATACAAAGAGAGAAGCGCTCTACCAGGAATGAACAACAGCTCAGTGGCTTGTTCTATGGCGAGTTACCACCTAGGAAAACTTTCCTGAAGTATATCAGTCTGATCCAGCCAAGTAAGGTCAGGCCAGCCCCGAAATACCAGGCAATTCTCCTCTGAAAAAGGAACATGACAACCCCAGATGATCTTTCGGCCTTCTATGGGCCTCGTCAGTGAGGTGCAGCCATATTCCTCTAAGCATACTGGGCAAGGAGTCCACGTTTGGTTTCCCCCATCACCCTTAGGGTGTAATAGTCTGTCTAACCATGCAGTCTCAAATATGATTCTCATACAATGAGGCCGAATGATCAAATGTCTGTCGGACCTATATGGCAGCATACTTTTGAACAGCAGTGTTTGGAGTAAGAAAGCCACTGAGCCTGCCTACTAGCTTTTCAACAAAAGATACCAAGAAAACAAAGTACATTTGATAATATAAGTTAATTGGAAAGTTTTTTTTTTTTAAAGTGATGGTAAACGATCAGTATTTATAATTATACATATATATATATATATATATATTAATTTTTATCTTCTAAAGTGGTTCGTATCATCCTTTTTTATAAAAAAAATTTAGTTAAATAAATATTTTATATTTATTTTCATAGTGGCTTGACCTATCTACCTGTTACAACATTGGGTGGAGGTAAGTTAAGTGATGGACAGCTTAATAAGCAACGTCACTCGATGTGCGCTTCCATGCAGGTATTTTAACACACGCTCAAATCCTTCACGAGATTCACTGTTTACTTGATAGAATCGCATGACTGCACGCATCGAGCAAGCGAGCTCTCATTCTACAGCATAATAAAAAGGAGGATTTTTTATTGTACGTTATAACACATTATTTACTATTTGTTGAAGCGTAAACACTTTCTCTTCCTCTCCAATTTGGAAGCATCTGTTGAGATTCCAAGTAAACGCTGAATCATAATAGTATCTACGATTCAGTGTTTACTATAGCGTCAATGTGGTACGCCCCCCGCCGTTACCGCGCTGTAACCTAGATTATGAGTTTTGCGCTAGACAGGGTGCGAAACACACGCCAAAAAAATTGCGTTTTTGCACTCTCCATAGCGCTTCCATTACGAGTTACTGAAAAACCTCCTTGTGCTGTGCGGTATGGTGCGATAAGCTACATACCGCAAAAAAGCCAAGGGCTGAGTTGACGTGCTCGTGCACACTTTCCCCCCTAGACATCAATGGGGTGAAAGTGTTAGAAAAAAAACTAACACCTGCGATCGTGGAATGGAGATCGCCATAATGCAACCCAATTGATGTCTATGGGGAAAAGAAAGTTACACCCTAATATAAACCCTTAGTCTAAACACCCCTAATCTGCTGCCCCCGACATCGCCAACACTAATAAAAGTTATTAACCCCCTAATCCGCCGCCCCCCGACATTGTCAACACCTAAATAAAGTGATTAACCCCTAATCCACCGCTCCTCAACATCTCACTAGATAAAGCTATTAAACCCTAAACTGCTGGCCCCCACATCGCAACTAATAAATAAACCTATTAACCCCTAAACCACCGGACCCCCACAATGCAAAACACTAAATTAAACTATTAACCCCTAAACCTAATACCCCCTAACTTTAAATTAAAATTACAATATAACTACTGTATCTTAAAATAAATAAAAACTTACCTGTGAAATAAAAAAAACTAACATTTAACTATAAATTAACCTAACATTATTATACTAATAAAATAAAAAACTACCAATTAAAAACCTAAATTTAAAATTAAAAAAAACCTAATACTGCGGAAATCTAACATTACAAAAAATAATAAACACTAAATTATGAAAAATAAAAAACTCTAAGATTACAAAAAATAATAAATGAAATGATCAAAAATAAAAATAATTACATCTAATATATAGCCCCCCCAAAATAAACAGGGCATTGTAGGCATTGCCCTAAGTTAAACAGCTCTTTTACCTAGAAAAAAATACAACGTCCCCCCAACAGTAAAACCTCCCACCCAACCAACCCGCTAAAATAAAAAAAACCTAAGTCTAAAAAAAACTAAGCTACCCATTGCCCCTAAAGGGGCATTTGTATGGGCATTGCCCTTAAAAGGGCATTCAGCTCTTTTACAAGCCCAAAGCCCTAATCTTAAAAAAAAAAAAAAAAACACCCAAAAAAAAAAACTACTAACACTAACCCCAGAAAATCTACTCACGGTTCCTGAAGTCCGGTTATTCATCCTCATCCAGGCGGCGAGTAGTCTTCATCTTGGAAGCAACTCCTTCATCCATCTCGTGGACTTCTTCTATCTTCATCCCGGCTGCACGGAGCAGAGCTATCCTGGACGGTGATGACATCCTGTGCGGAGCGTCCTCTTCATACGATTACCGCCGTACTAAAATCCTATTGACTGATTTGAACAACCAATAGGATTTCAGAAGCCCTCATCCTATTGGCTGTTTTGAACAGCCAATAGGATTTCAGAAGCTCTCATCCTATTGGCTGATTTGAATTTGAAGAATCAAATTAGCCAATAGGAATGCAAGGTACACCATTTGAAACGGGTACCCTGCATTCAACTTCAGTGTACGGCGATGATCGTAATGAAGAGGGCGTCCCCAAGATGGATGAAGGTGTCACCGCCTGGATGGAGATGGATGATTCAGGAACCATGAGTAGATTTTATACGGTTAGTGTTAGTTTTTTCTGGGTTTTTTGGGGGGTGTTTTTTTTTTAAGATTAGGGCTTTGGCTTGTAAAAGAGCTGAATGCCCTTTTAAGGGGAGTAAAAGAGCTGAATGCCCTTTTAAGGGCAATACCCATACAAATGCCCCTTTAGGGGCAATGGGTAGCTTAGGTCTTTTTTAGACTTAGGTTTTTATTTTGGGGTTGTTTGGGTGGGGGGGTTTACTGTTGGGGGGACTTTGTATTTTTTTTTCAAGGTAAAAGAGCTGTTTAACTTAGGGCAATGCCCTACAAAAGGCCCTTTCAAGAGCTATTGGTATTTTATTGTACGTTAGGGGGTGGTTTTATTTGGGGGGGGCTTTTTATTTTTATAGGGCTATTAGATTAGGTGTAATTGTTTTTATTTTTGATCATTTCGTTTATTATTTTTGTAATCAGAGTTTTTTATTTTTCGTAATTTTAGTGTTTATTATTTTTTGTAATCTTAGATTTTTTTAAATTTTTCGGAGTATTAGTTTTTTTTTAATTTGTAATTCAGGGGTGCGATCCGATATACGGCGCAGGTTTCGGCGCAAGCGTGGAAACCTGCGCCACCCGTAGTTTCACCTCGCACATCGAGCTATCACATATACGGCGCCGACAGTTGCTAAAGTGCCCTAAGTCGGACAAACTAGCAATGTCCAGAAATAAGCGTAAGTACAAATTTCTGGAGTCGCCAGTGACTTACGGCACTTTAGAAACTGCCGCCGCCTAAAAAAACTAACTAAAGTATTAAATCTCCCGTTACTGTCTAACAAGCCTCCCAAAAATAGCCCGACACGTATACCCCTCTATCCGCAATCCCCCCCTCTGACTCCTAACAATAAATGTATTAACCCCTAAACCGCTGCTCCCGGACCCCGCCGCCACCTATATTATATGTATTAACCCCTAAACCGCCGCTCCCAGACCCCGCCGCCACCTATATAATATGTATTACCCCCTAATCTGACCCCCCTACACCGCCGCCACCAATATTATATGTATTACCCCCTAATCTGACCCCCCTACACCGCCACCACCTATATTAAATATATTAACCCCTAATCTAATCCCCCTACACCGCCGCCACCTATATTAAATAAACCCCTAAACTAATCCCCCTACACTGCCGCCACCTATATTAAATGTATTAACCCCTAATCTAATCCCCCTACACAGCCACCACCTATATTAAATTTATTAACCCCTAATATGATCCCCCTACACCGCCGCCACCTATATTAAATATATTAACCACTAAACCTAAGTCTAACCCTAACACCCCCTAACTTAATTATTATTTAAATAAATCTAAATAATATTAATATTATTAACTAAATTATTCCTATTTAAAACTAAATACTTACCTATAAAATAAACCCTAAAATAGCTACAATATAATTAATAAATACATTGTAGCTATTTTAGGGTTTATATTTATTTTACAGGTAACTTTGTATTTATTTTAACTAGGTACAATAGCTATTAAATAGTTAATAACTATTTAATAGCTACCTAGTTAAAATAATTACAAAATTACCTGTAAAATAAATCCTAACCTAAGTTACCATTACACCTAACACTACACTATCAATAAATTAATTAAATAAACTACAATTATCTAAACTAAAATACAATTAAATAAACTAAACTATATTACAAAAAACAAACACTAAATTACAAAAAATAAAAAAATATTACAAGAATTTTAAGCTAATTGCACCTAATCTAAGCCCCCTAATAAAATAAAAAAGACCCCCAAAATAATAAAATTTCCCTACCCTAGTTATTAACTATTTAATAGCTATTGTACCTAGTTAAAATAAATACAAAGTTACCTGTAAAATAAATATAAACCCTAAAATAGCTACAATGTAATTATTAATTATATTGTAGCTATCTTAGGGTTTATTTTATAGGTAAGTATTTAGTTTTAAATAGGAATAATTTAGTTAATAATATTAATATTATTTAGATTTATTTAAATAATAATTAAGTTAGGGGGTGTTAGGGTTAGACTTAGGTTTAGGGGGTAATATAGTTAATATAGGTGGCGGCGGTTTAGGGGGCTCAGATTAGGGGTTAATATAGTTAATATAGGTGGCGGCGAGGTAGGGTGCTCAGATCAGGGGTTAACATAGTTAATATAGGTGGCGGCGGTTTAGGGGGCTCAGATTAAGGGTTAATATAGTTAATATAGGTGGCGGCGGTTTAGGGGGCTCAGATTAGGGGTTAATATAGGTGGCGGTGAGGTAGGGGGCTCAGATTAGGGGTTAATATAGGTGGTGGCGGTTTAGGGGGCTCAGATTAGGGGTTAATATAGTTAATATAGGTGGCGACGGTGTAAGGGGATCAGATTAGGGGTTAATATATGTAATGTAGCTGGTGGCGGTGTAGGGGGGTCAGATTAGGGGGTAATACATATAATGTAGGTGGCGGCGGGGTCCGGGAGCGGCGGTTTAGGGGTTTAAACACTTTATTAGGTATTGCGGTGGGGGATTGCGGTTGACAGATAGATAGACATTGCGCATGCGTTAAGTGTTAGGTTTTATTTTGCAGGTAGTTTAGGGAGTTACGGGGCTCCAATACTCAGCGTAAGGCTTACTACGCCTGCATTTTGTGGCGAGGTGAAAATGGAGTAAGATTTCTCCATTTTCGCCACGTAAGTCCTTACGCTGTATATTGGATACCAAACTGCGCGGGTTTGGTATATCACTCTATGGGCCAAAAAACTACGGCCGAAGGGTGAAATATATGAGCGTAACTTCTATGTTACGCCGTATATAGGATACCAAACCAGCGCAAAATTTGGCGTTGCCGGCTTTTGCGGGTGACGCTGCATATCGGATCGGGCCCTAGGTTTTTCATTTTTTCGTATTGTTTTTTTAATCAAGTAATTTGGGATTTTTAATTGGTAGTTTTTTTTTATTTTATTAGAATAGTTATGTAAGCTTAATTTATAGTTTAAACTTTAAATTTTAATTTAAAGTTAGGGGGAGTTAGCTTTAGGGGTTAATAGTTTCATTTCGTGTTTTGCAATGTGGGGGGCCAGCGGTGTAGGGGTTAATAGGTTTAGTTTAGTAGTTATGATGTGTGTGGCTGGAGGTTTAGGGGCTAATAGGTTTAGTTTATTAGTTACAATGTGGGGGGCTGGAGGTTTAGGGGTTAATACTTTATTATAATGTTAGCGATGTGGGGGGCCGGCGGTTTAGGGGTTAACAGGTTTATTTAGTGTCTGCGATGTCAAGGGCAGCAGATTAGGGGTTAATAGGTTTATTTAATAGTCGCAATGTGGGTGGGCGGCAGATTAGGGATTAAAAAGTTTAAAATAGTGTTTGCGATGCGAGAGGGCGGCGGTTTAGGGGTTAATAGGTAGTTTATGGGTGTTAGTGTACTTTGTAATATTTTAGTTATGAGTTTTGTGAAACATTTTTGTTTCACAAAATCCATAACTACTGGTCTCAGATGGTGGAATGGATCGTGTCGGTATAGGCTGTAACGCAAGCATTTTAGCCGGACCGCACAACCTGTAATACAGAGCTATGGAATATCCTGCACTCAAACGTCATTTTTTTGAGTGCGGAATGGACGTTGCGTTACAGGCTAAAATGCTTGTGGTATACCTATACCGCTGCAGCTCGTAATATGCGTTCCCGGCCATTCTACACGCAATGGCCAATTTTTAAGCGGTATAGCCGTACTGCAAAACTCGTAATCTATCAGTGTGTGAACAATTCATGCATGCACTTCTGTGATGTTAGATAGCAAGGGAATTGGAGTGCATGCGTGGTGTTCTGTTCTGGCTTCTTCAAAGAAAACAGTGAGTCAACTGACATCGGTTGATCGCGCAGAGGGATTGAAAATAAAAACGGACTAGCGAGTGGGGCCGGAGGGAAAGCGCAGTAGTCAGCTTACAAAAGAGGTGAAAAAGTACACTTTACAGGTAAGAATAACAGTAAAAAAAAGGGTACACTAACATTTCTGGACATAATCTCTTTGATCTCACTTTGAAGAAAAATGATCGTTTACCATCACTTTAAGTGTACATTCTATCTAGATCATGAAAGAAAAATGTTGGGTTCATGTCTCTTTACTATTTGTGATACACTGATACCATTTTCGATTTATATGAGCCAGCCTTTAAGGGTTAATTAATACAGTTCTGGTACCCTTTTCTTTTTTCCTTTGTCAGTGATTCAAACAAAAGTGAAGGAAATTGGCAGCAATCCTGAGCATAATTTGGTTTTGAATGCGGGAGAAAACCATATGACATTAGAAAGTAAACTTCTGCCCAACCCAAATGGTAAGAGGGATGAGATTAATTATAAGGTGCCTGCAGTGTAAATAGATGTTTTATGGATAACAATAAGTTAAAATATACTGTACGTTCTTCTCCAGATGGGGCTATCCTGGTCTCCTATACAGGCATAGAGTCCATTTTTGATAAATCCACCACCGTCTATGGTCAAGGAAATGAGCGGTATCAATTTGAAGAGATCAACTCTAATGTGGTTTCTGGAATTATCACAAACCCAAACAGGAAATTTATAAATATCTCAGTTTTCTTAAAACTGCAACATTTACAGGTCAGTGGGAAGAGAAAACTGAAATTGCAGCATGTGTATGAGTTGGATAGGTATGTCTGAGCATAGTAGAATAACATTATAAATGTGGCATTAAAGGGGCGTGAAACCCAAAAATGTCCTTTTATACGTCAGATAGAGCAATGCTTCTCCAGTACCCCCAACAGTCTAGGTTTTCATTATAGCTAAACCATTGCACAGGTGAAATAATCAGCTGGTCAGTAACCATGGTTACTAACCTGCTCTCCCCTATAAGCTGATTATTTCACCTGTGATCTAGTTCAGCTATAATGAAAACCTGGACTGTTGGGCGTACTTGAAGACCCCGGTTGAGGGAGATAGAGCACACTGTTTAAAACAACTTTTAAATTTAGTACATGAGTAGAAATGCACTACTGGGAGCTAGCTTAACACATTGGTAAGCCAATGAGAAGAGGTGTATATGTGCAGCTACCAATCAGCAGCTAGCGCCCAGCTCCTGAGCCTACCTTAAATAGAATAATTTTTCCAATATACTTCCATTAGCAAAATTGCTTATAGTAAATTTTATAACTGTGGCATACACACATATGCTATGAGTGCCTTATGCACCAGCATAAACCTTCTTAGAGAATCAGCTGTGATATATGACACAAATAATAGAGATACGAAAGTCAAAATTAAACTTGCATGATTCAGATAGAGCATGTCATTTTAAGACACTTTTAAATTCACTTCTAATTTCCAATGTGCTTTGTTCACTTGGTATCCCTTGTTGAAAAATAATATGCACATATCCTACACTAGTGGGAGCTAGCTGCTTATTGGTGCCTGCACACATTTGTGTCTTGTGATTGGCTAACGAGATGTATTCAGCGACCTGCCAGTAGTACAGTGCTGCTCCTTCAGCAAAGGATAACAAGAAATGAAACAAATTTGATAATAGAAGTAAATTGGAAAGTTTTTTTAAAATTTTGTGTTCTATCAAAATCATGAAATGTTGGGGTTTACTGTTCCTTTAAGTCTTCACTGATGCAATACACACCACCCCAGCTATCTCAGCAGGCAAAGTGTTTGAATCCTGATCTTCTAGTCACAAGTAGCATATTTGTGAATGCCAATGAAACAGTAATAACTTTCACTAGAACGTAAGTGTAGAGCCCTCCATGGGCTTGGAGAATTCCTAAGGGTTAAAGGGACATGCAACCCAAATTTTTTTCTTTTATGATTTAGAGCATACAATTTTAAATAACTTTCCGTGTGTTATCGAATTTGCTTCATGCTCTTAGTATCCTTTGCTGAAGGAGCTGGGAGCTTGGAGCTAGTTGAACACATTGGGTGAGCCAATGACAAGAGGCTTATATGTGTAGTCACTAATCAGCAACTAGCTCCCTGCAAAAGAATGGAGCAATTTAGATAATAGGAGTTATTTGGAAAGTTGGTTAACATTGTATGATCTACCACACTGGTTTTCAGAACTGTCCTCGGGTAAAAGGCTGATTAGTAAACATGGTTATTTTACCTGCTCTTATCCAAGGATAATCCTGAAAATCTGGCCTGTTGGGGAGGCCTGAGGACAGATTTTATATATATATATATATATATATATATATACACATATATACACATATATAAATATAAATATATACAGGTGGCCCTCGGTTTACAACGGTTCAATTTACACCGTTTCAGAATAACAACCTTTTTTTCCAGTCATGTGACTGCTATTGAAAAGCATTGAGAAGCAGTGCATTTATTAAAATAGCCAGTAGGTGGAGCTGTCCGCTTGTGTTGCAGGAAAGCCAAGCAAGCTGAAATTAATCAGTTTAACCAGACCTGAGCTATCGAGCAGATTTCAAAAGAACAATATCTTCCTGTCTATAAATCAGTCCAGATTGGAATGCATAGAAAGAACTGTTTGCAGACAAATGCAAGTTAAGTCTGTGTTGTGTGATTATTTTATTAGGTTTATAATGCTGTTTAGCAAATATTTTTGTTCATTTAACTTAGTTTAATTATATATTCTGTATTGTGTGATTATTGTATTAGGTTTATAGTGCTGTTTAGCATTTAAAGTCTTCATTTCAAAGCTTTAAAAATAATGTATTAGGTGTTGCTTATGACAATTTTGAAAGGGGCCTGGAACCTAACTCCCTCACTTACCATTGACTTACATTATAAACTGGGTTTCAATTTACAATGGTTTCGATTTACAACCATTCCTTCTGGAACATAACCCCGGCGTAAACTGAGGGCTACCTGTATATATATATATATATATATATATATATATATATACACATACATACACCAAGTTTGGTTTAGCACACCTTACAAAAAGTTTAGATACATCTTTGGGAGTGTCCTAATGTTGACTTTGCAAAGTACTGTAGTGTTAGGACCAGTCAACTTTGGGACACCTTGTAAGTTGGTGACTGGCTAACAGGGCCGCCATCAGGGGGTGACAGGGGTGACTCCTGTCAGGGGCCCAATGGGCCAGGGGGGCCCCATGAGGCAAGAACTAAAAAAAAAAAAACTTTTTTTTTTTTTTTTTTTGGCAGCCACCAGTGGGTACTACAGCAGAGTGCTAATTGAGCATGAGAAATGTTATCACAAGGAGTAAAGTATTAGCATTTGAGAGGATTTCTGAGTGTGCACTAAACCACTATGCAAAAAGTGGATATATATGTGTGCGCCAATATTGTGTGAAACACAAATGGCAATAGATCTTTTTAGTAATGGCTTTTTATTTATCTATTTAGGTTCATATATTTTCTTATTTTTAAATATTTAAAAACAAACAGTCCATAAAGTACCGATAATATGAAATTCACAATAAATACTAAAAAGATTTTGTTACAATCAATAAATTTATTCGAAATAATAACTTGCTAATCTATACGAAAAAATGTAGGCAAAATACACATGAACAATGTTAAAATCTAACTTCTCCCTATTGGTACCAATCTGAGTGCTAAATAAATAACGATATTTCTGATTAAAATATATATAGTTAGACAATCTAATATTAAAGTAAAAATGGAATCTAATACACAATCTAAAAATGTATCTGTAAAGTGTCTAAAAAAACCTTAAAGTGACCTTGTGCAAGGAAATTTTAAAAAGTTCTCATTAGAAACAGTTCATCAAATTGTATGCTTATAATTGGACTTAAGCATATATATATATGTTTAGAGTGATCCTCTCTCGTCTCGGAATCTGAGTTAGCAATGTTAACAATGAGCCGGCATATGATAGGAGAAAAAGGGAGAGAAAAAAAAGTTTTTACTCCAAACTCCAATCTCCAATGTCCGTCTGTGATATTTCTCAGAAACAGATAGCCTTTTAGGGTTATTCCTTTATGAATCGTACTTGTGCTTTAGAAACAATGTCAGAGCAGAAGAAAGTACCTTATTTGAACCTGCTGTAAACCGCTGCAAATGCTCGTCAGTTTAGGGGAAGCGCCAAACACAAAGACCCGTGTCAATCCTAAGACACGCCCACAGGTGCGGGAAGTGACGTTGGCGAGTTGTATCCTGGATTGAAACCTGACTTTCCTTAGCAGCGTCCTAATAGCGTCCTCAGCAACGTCCTCAGTGTATCATCCGTGTATTGGTAACGCGTTTCAGCTCCTTAGAGCCTTTGTCAAACCATACCGGATGATACTGATGGGGTCCCTCCTAGTCACGGTCACGCGGCTGAATTTCGCTGTCCATTATTCCTTACGTCTCTTCAGCGTGATAATAAACTACATCACCCACAATCCTGTCTCGTAAGGAATAATGGACAGGGAAATTCAGCCGCGTGACCGTGACTAGGAGGGACCCCATCAGTATCATCCGGTATGGTTTGACAAAGGCTCTAAGGAGCTGAAACGCGTTACCAATACACGGATGATACACTGAGGACGTTGCTGAGGACGCTATTAGGACGCTGCTAAGGAAAGTCAGGTTTCAATCCGGGATACAACTCGCCAACGTCACTTCCCGCACCTGTGGGCGTGTCTTAGGATTGACACGGGTCTTTGTGTTTGGCGCTTCCCCTAAACTGACGAGCATTTGCAGCGGTTTACAGCAGGTTCAAATAAGGTACTTTCTTCTGCTCTGACATTGTTTCTAAAGCACAAGTACGATTCATAAAGGAATAACCCTAAAAGGCTATCTGTTTCTGAGAAATATCACAGACGGACATTGGAGATTGGAGTTTGGAGTAAAAACTTTTTTTTCTCTCCCTTTTTCTCCTATCATATGCCGGCTCATTGTTTACATTGCTAACTCAGATTCCGAGACGAGAGAGGATCACTCTAAACATATATATATATGCTTAAGTCCAATTATAAGCATACAATTTGATGAACTGTTTCTAATGAGAACTTTTTAAAATTTCCTTGCACAAGGTCACTTTAAGGTTTTTTTAGACACTTTACAGATACATTTTTAGATTGTGTATTAGATTCCATTTTTACTTTAATATTAGATTGTCTAACTATATATATTTTAATCAGAAATATCGTTATTTATTTAGCACTCAGATTGGTACCAATAGGGAGAAGTTAGATTTTAACATTGTTCATGTGTATTTTGCCTACATTTTTTCGTATAGATTAGCAAGTTATTATT
This sequence comes from Bombina bombina, assembly GCF_027579735.1. NCBI lineage: Eukaryota > Metazoa > Chordata > Amphibia > Anura > Bombinatoridae > Bombina > Bombina bombina. The sequence goes on from NC_069504.1 coordinate 774,745,441, forward strand.
TCGAATAAATTTATTGATTGTAACAAAATCTTTTTAGTATTTATTGTGAATTTCATATTATCGGTACTTTATGGACTGTTTGTTTTTAAATATTTAAAAATAAGAAAATATATGAACCTAAATAGATAAATAAAAAGCCATTACTAAAAAGATCTATTGCCATTTGTGTTTCACACAATATTGGCGCACACATATATATCCACTTTTTGCACCTCTGATCATTATCAGGCTTAGGGATTGCCTGTTTTTTATGTGTAGCCCAGATCTTGTCTAGCGCATTTTTTTCCACAAATTCCTTCAATAAACTGACTAAACCACTATGCACAGTGTGAGACAGACTTGGCACTTTGTTTGTACAGTGTGTGCCTGAGTCAGACGGCAGATCACTTTCATTTGCAGAGGAGGTAGGACTTACTTAGTAAATGTTTTTTATTTCTTTGTGCAATTTCGGATTGTAACTTCAGTGTGGTAGTAGCTGTATGGTGGGGCCAGGGGTCCATAAAAACACATTTTTTTTAGCAGCAGTGTATTTATGATTATTTCAAAATTCTATATTTAAAACCATGCAGAAATGTTTCCTCCTCAAAACACAAATGGTAGGTGCCCTTTTGGCAGATATATATATGTATATATATATATATATATATATATATATATATATATATATCATGCATGTCACATACTGTTGATTTAGGGGATGCAAGGTGCATAAATGTTTCCTCCTGTGAGTGTTTCTGTGGGTGTCTGTGTTTGTCTTTGTGCTTTGATTTGTGTCTCTATGAGTGTGTATGTGTTTTTTTTCTGTGGGTCTCGCTGTGAGGGTGGGTGTGTATGTCTGTGCATTTTCTGTGGATGTCTGTGAGGGTATGTGCATATGTCTTTGAGCTTTTTCTATGGGTGTCTCTGTGAGGGTGTGTGTATGTTTTGTCTTTGTGTATTTTCCCTGGATGCCTCTGTGAGGGTGGGTGTGTATGTCTGTTTTCTGTGGATGTCTCTGTGAGGGTGTGTGTGTCTGTGTGTGTGTGTATGTATGTATGTCTGTGTTTTCTGTGGATGTCTCTGTGATGGTGTGTGTTTTCTGTGGGTGTCTCCGTGAGGGTGTGTGTATGTCTTTGTGTGTTTTCTGTTGGTGTCTCTGTGTGTGTGTGTGTGTCTTTGTGTGTTTTCTGAGGCTGTCTCTGTCGGAGTTCCTTGGGTGTATGTGTAAGTTTGAGTTTGTCTGTGTATGTGTGTGTGTCCATTGTCTGTTCCTTTTTAGGACATTTTGGCCTTACTACTGATTATTCACATCTTTCTACTACAGACTTTGAGACTAATGAGACCTTTCCGGAATTCACCTAATCCACCATATAACCTTTAAATTATTGTTTAGGCAGTTCAGGGTCCTTCCTTTCAGCCACTGCATGCTGTTGGCATCTTCCTTTACAAAAAGATAATAAGAACTCCATATTTTGTTTTCTAAATCTCCTTTTTTTACAAAGCTGAAGTCTACCTCATTACTTGTCAGGTCAATGTAAACAAGTGCTGAGTGTCTATTTGGGTGTCTGTGTCTGAGAGTGTTTCTTTGCGTGTCTGCTAGAGTGTCTATATTTGAATCCTTATGTGTGAGTGTGTGTGTGTTTCAGTGTATGAGTGTGTCTGTGTGTTTGTATGCTACTACCTTTACAACATTTCCAAGTTTAAATAGACACTTAAGAATAAAGTGCATATATACGTTTTAGTCACTTGGTAAAAAATTGCACATGTCAAGGAGGGGGGGCCCTGATCAATGGTTAAGTCAGGGGCCCCAAAATTTCTAGTGGCGGCCCTGCTGGCTAAGCAGAATATTGCCATTTCTTCTGTTAAGTGTGATCAGTCCACGGGTCATCATTACTTCTGGGATATTACTCCTCCCCAACAGGAAGTGCAAGAGGATTCACCCAGCAGAGTTGCATATAGCCCCTCCCCTCTACGTCACCCCCAGTCATTCTCTTGCACCCAACGACTAGATAGGATGTGTGAGAGGACTATGGTGATTTTATTTAGTTTTATTTCTTCAATCAAAAGTTTGTTATTTTTTAATAGCACCGGAGCGTGTTATTCCTTCTCTGGTAGAGTTTGAAGAAGAATCTACCAGAGATTTTTACTTTGATTTTAGCCGGAGTAGTTAAGATCATATTGCTGTTTCTCGGCCATCTGAGGAGAGGTAAACTTCAGATCAGGGGACAGCGGGCAGTTTAATCTGCAAAGAGGTATGTAGCAGTTTTTATTTTCTGACAATGGAATTGATGAGAAAATCCTGCCATACCGACATAAAAATATCATGTATGTATTTTTACATTTGAGTATTCTGGGGAATGGTACTTCACTGGAATTACACTGTGTATATAAACCTTAGCCTATTTGGTTTTTACTAATTTATGTTAAACGTTTTTGCTGGAATGTAAAATCGTTTTCATTTTCTGAGGTACTGGGTGAATAAAATGTTTGGGCACTATTTTTCCACTTGGCAGTTGCTTTTTCTAATTATGACAGTTTACTAATCTCTCTCACTGTTGTGTGTGAGGGGGAGGGACCTTTTTTTGGCGCTTTTTGCTACGCATCAAAAATTTCAGTCAGAAGCTCATTGTTTTTTTCCTGCATGTTCCGGTTTATCTTTACAGAACTCAGGGGTCTTCAAAGCTTGTTCGAGGGAAGTAATCTAACAGAGCTGTGAGATTGTAGTTGACTGTGATTAAAAACGTTATTCTTTAACTTTTTTATGCCATCAGGGTTAGTTATTCTTTGCTAACGGGAACAAGCCTTTGCTAAAATTGTGTTTTGTTTTGCAAAGTTTATTGATTTCAACTGTTATATATCTTTCTGTGCTTCTTAGGCACAATACGTTTTTTCATTGTATTTTACTTGAATAATTTTTCCAAGTTGCAAGTTTAGTTGCTAGTGTGTTAAACATGTCTGATTCAGAGGATGAGACCTGTACTATTTGTAATAACGCCAAAGTGGAGCCCAATAGAAATTTATGTACTAACTGTATTGATGCTACTTTAAATAAAAGTCAATCTGTACAAATTGAACAAATTTCACCAAATAACGAGGGGAGAGTTATGCCGATCCACTGCTCCAAAACAAGAAGGAGCTGGTGCTCGCGTCAGACAAGGCTGGAGACCTAACCAGTCCTGGAACAAGGGCAAGCAGGCCAGGAAACCTGCTACTGCCACTAAAACAGCATGAATTGAGAGCCCCCGATCCGGGATCGGATCTAGTGGGGGGCAGACTTTCTCTCTTCGCCCAGGCTTGGGCAAGAGATGTCCAGGATCCCTGGGCGCTAGAGATAATATCTCAGGGATACCTTCTGGACTTCAAATACTCTCCTCCAAGAGAGAGATTTCATCTGTCAAGGTTGTCAACAAACCAAACAAAGAAAGAAGCGTTTCTGCGCTGCGTACAAGAACTTTTGTTAATGGGAGTAATCCATCCAGTTCCACGATCGGAACAGGGACAAGGGTTTTACTCAAATCTGTTTGTGGTTCCCAAAAAAGAGGGAACTTTCAGACCAATCCTGGATTTAAAGATCCTAAACAAATTCCTAAGAGTTCCATCGTTCAAAATGGAGACTATTCGAACAATTTTACCCATGATCCAAGAAGGTCAGTACATGACCACAGTGGATTTAAAGGATGCTTACCTTCACATACCGATCCACAAAGATCATTACCGGTATCTAAGGTTTGCCTTTCTAGACAGGCATTACCAGTTTGTAGCTCTTCCATTCGGATTGGCTACGGCTCCAAGAATCTTCACAAAGGTTCTGGGTGCTCTTCTAGCGGTACTAAGACCGCGAGGAATTTCGGTAGCTCCGTACCTAGACGACATTCTGATACAAGCTTCAAGCTTTCAAACTGCCAAGTCTCATACAGAGTTAGTACTGGCATTTCTAAGGTCGCATGGATGGAAGGTGAACGAAAAGAAGAGTTCTCTCTTTCCACTCACAAGAGTTCCCTTCCTGGGGACTCTTATAGATTCTGTAGAAATGAAAATTTACCTGACAGAAGACAGGTTAACAAAACTTCAAAGTGCATGCCGTGTCCTTCATTCCATTCAACACCCGTCAGTGGCTCAATGCATGGAGGTAATCGGCTTAATGGTAGCGGCAATGGACATAGTACCCTTTGCACGCCTACACCTCAGACCGCTGCAATTGTGCATGCTAAGTCAGTGGAATGGGGATTACTCAGACTTGTCCCCTTCTCTGAATCTGGATCAAGAGACCAGAAATTCTCTTCTATGGTGGCTTTCTCGGCCACATCTGTCCAGGGGGATGCCATTCAGCCGGCCAGACTGGACAATTGTAACAACAGACGCCAGTCTACTAGGTTGGGGCGCCGTCTGGAATTCTCTGAAGGCTCAGGGATAATGGAATCAGGAGGAGAGTCTCCTACCAATAAACATTCTGGAATTGAGAGCAGTTCTCAATGCCCTTCTGGCTTGGCCCCAGTTGACAACTCGGGGGTTCATCAGGTTTCAGTCGGACAACATCACGACTGTAGCCTACATCAACCATCAGGGAGGGACAAGAAGCTCCCTAGCAATGATGGAAGTATCAAAGATAATTCGCTGGGCAGAGTCTCACTCTTGCCACCTGTCAGCAATCCACATCCCGGGAGTGGAGAACTGGGAGGCGGATTTCTTAAGTCGTCAGACTTTTCATCCGGGGGAGTGGGAACTTCATCCGGAGATCTTTGCCCAAATACTTCAACGTTGGGGCAAACCAGAGATAGATCTCATGGCGTCTCGACAGAACGCCAAGCTTCTTCGTTACGGATCCAGATCCAGGGATCCAGGAGCAGTCCTGATAGATGCCCTGACAGCACCTTGGGACTTCAGGATGGCTTACGTGTTTCCACCCTTCCCGTTACTTCCTCGATTGATTGCTAGAATCAAACAGGAGAGAGCATCAGTGATTCTAATAGCACCTGCATGGCCACGCAGGACTTGGTATGCAGACCTGGTGGACATGTCATCCTGTCCACCTTGGTCTCTACCTCTGAAACAGGACCTTCTAATACAGGGTCCTTTCAAACATCAAAATCTAACTTCTCTGAAGCTGACTGCTTGGAAATTGAACGCTTGATTTTATCAAGACGTGGGTTTTCTGAGTCAGTTATTGATACCTTAATACAGGCCAGGAAGCCTGTTACCAGAAGGATTTACCATAAGATATGGCGTAAATACCTATATTGGTGTGAATCCAAAGGTTACTCTTGGAGTAAGGTTAGGATTCCTAGAATACTGTCTTTTCTACAAGAAGGCTTAGAAAAGGGTTTATCTGCTAGTTCATTAAAGGGACAGATTTCAGCTCTGTCCATTCTGTTACACAAACGTCTGTCAGAAGTGCCAGACGTTCAGGCTTTTTGTCAGGCTTTGGCCAGGATTAAGCCTGTGTTTAAAACTGTTGCTCCACCATGGAGTTTAAACCTTGTTCTTAATGTTTTACAGGGCGTTCCGTTTGAACCCCTTCATTCCATTGATATAAAGTTGTTATCTTGGAAAGTTCTATTTTTAATGGCTATTTCCTCGGCTCGAAGAGTCTCTGAGTTATCAGCCTTACATTGTGATTCTCCTTATTTGATTTTTCATTCGGATAAGGTAGTTCTGCGTACTAAACCTGGGTTCTTACCTAAGGTAGTCTCTAACAGGAATATCAATCAAGAGATTGTTGTTCCATCTTTGTGCCCAAATCCTTCTTCGAAGAAGGAACGTCTTCTGCACAATCTGGACGTAGTTCGTGCCCTAAAGTTTTACTTACAGGCAACTAAGGAATTTCGACAAACGTCTTCTCTGTTTGTCGTTTACTCTGGTCAGAGGAGAGGTCAAAAGGCTTCTGCTACCTCTCTTTCTTTTTGGCTTCGCAGCATAATTCGTTTAGCTTATGAGACTGCTGGACAGCAGCCTCCTGAAAGAATTACAGCTCATTCTACTAGAGCTGTGGCTTCCACTTGGGCCTTCAAGAATGAGGCCTCTGTTGAACAGATTTGCAAGGCTGCAACTTGGTCTTCGCTTCATACTTTTTCCAAATTTTACAAATTTGACACTTTTGCTTCCTCGGAGGCTATTTTTGGGAGAAAGGTTCTTCAGGCAGTGGTTCCTTCTGTATAAAGAGCCTGCCTATCCCTCCCGTCATCCGTGTACTTTTGCTTTGGTATTGGTATCCCAGAAGTAATGATGACCCGTGGACTGATCACACTTAACAGAAGAAAACATAATTTATGCTTACCTGATAAATTCCTTTCTTCTGTAGTGTGATCAGTCCACGGCCCGCCCTGTTTTTAAGGCAGGTAATTATTTTAAATTATACTCCAGTCACCACTACACCCTTGGTTCCTCCTTTCTCGTTGGTCCTTGGTCGAATGACTGGGGGTGACGTAGAGGGGAGGGGCTATATGCAACTCTGCTGGGTGAATCCTCTTGCACTTCCTGTTGGGGAGGAGTAATATCCCAGAAGTAATGATGACCCGTGGACTGATCACACTACAGAAGAAAGGAATTTATCAGGTAAGCATAAATTATGTTATTTCGTGGCTAAGATTAATATAAAAGCATAGGTGTTCTTTTGCAGCTAATTTAGAAATGTGTCGTTTATTTGCAAGTGGATGTGCACCATGCATACCCTCTGTTTTGTATATGTATCTCTCTATCTATCTATCATCTATATATAATCTATATATATATATATATATATATATATATTTGTTTATTTATATACACACACACATTAGTCTTTTCCAGTCAAATACCCGCTGTGTGTATCTCTCTTCTCTCCTCTCTCTATTTCTCTTTCTCTCTCCTACTCTCTCTCTCTCTCTCTCTCTCTCACTATCCAATCTCTCCTCTATATCTCTCTCCTTTCTCTTTCTTTCTCTCTCTCTCTCTCTCTCTCTCTCTCTCTTTCTTTCTCTCTCTCTCTCTCTCTTTCTTTCTCTCTCTCTCTCCCTCTCCCTCTCTCTCTTTCCCTCTCTCTCACTTTCATTGGGAGGATGATTTCTACTGCTTGCACTTGTTTACATAGTGTTTCTATAGAGAATACTGCAGTATTCATATTTTCAGCTTGTGTGGCAGTTTCAACAGGCAAAAACAGCTATTAAAAATGAAAGGAGCTTTTTGTATACAATTTCCTACTAATAATAAATGTTTACTTCTAGAATGATTATAGCCCTTCCATGATTAGTAAGTGTGTTTACTGGGACCCTGATGTACCTGGCTGGTCCCTTGATGGATGTGAAGTAAAATACTCCAATACAAACCATACTTTGTGTGCCTGCTCACACCTTTCCAACTTTGCTGTCATCATGGCTCATAAGCCTAACAAGGTAAAACATATTCACTGGGTGTGTGTAACATAGCAAATGTGTTTCATATATGTTAAAGGGACCGGAAACCAAAAAATTCTAAATGTACTGGAGCACTATATGGCAGAGGTTTTGCAAGAATGATATAGATTAGCAAGAGCATTATATGGCAGCACTATTCCCTGTCATGTAGTTCTCAAGATACCTACCTAGATATCTATTCAACAAAGGATTACATGAGAACAAAGCAAACTTGATAATAGAAGAAAAATGGAAACTGTAAATCACACAAGATTTTTGGGTTTCATATTCCTTTAAAGTACTATTATGATTTGAGGATGGAGGGTACATCTAGAAGTTACGCTCGTATATTTCTGCCTTCGGACGTAGTTTTTTGGCCCATAGACAGGTATACCAAACCAGCGCAGTTTGGTATTAAATATACAGCGTAAGGACTTATGTGGCGAAAATGGAGAAATCTTACTCCATTTTCACCTCGCCACAAATTGCAGGCGTAGTAAGCCTTACGCTGTGTATTGGAGCCCCGTAACTCCCTAAACTAGCTGCAAAATAAAACCTAACACCTAACGCATGCGCAATGTCTATCTACCTGTCAACCGCGATCCCCTGTCGCAATCCCTAATAAAGTATTTAACCCCTAAACCGCCGCTCCCGGACCCCGCCGCCACCTACATTAACTACCCCCTAATGTGAGCCCCTTACACCGCCGCCACCTACATTACCTACCCCCTAATGTGAGCCCCTTACACCGCCGCCACCTACATTACCTACCCCCTAATGTGAGCTCCTTACACCGCCGCCACCTACATTACCTACCCCCTAATGTGAGCTCCTTACACCGCCGCCACCTACATTACCTACCCCCTAATGTGAGCCCCTTACACCGCCGCCACCTACATTACCTACCCCCTAATGTGAGCTCCTTACATAGGCTGACCATATTGCCGCTTTAAAAAGGGACACATATAAAAAATACACATGTCAGGGCTGTTTTCAGGGCTGTTTAAAGAAATGCTTTGTATAAGAACCCTGACATATGTATTTTTCATATGTGTTCCTTCTTAAAGCGGCAATATGGTCAGCCTATCCTTACACCACCGCCACCTACATTACCTACCCCCTAATGTGAGCCCCTACCCCGCCGCCAGCTATATTAAAATTATTAACCCCTAATCTAATCCCCCTACCCCGCCGCCAGCTATATTAAAATTATTAACCCCTAATTTAAGCCCCCTATACCGCCGCCACCTATATTAAATTAATTAACCCCTAAAATATCCCTACCACTAAACCTAAGTCTAACCCTACAAATAGCCCTGAAAAGGGCTTTTTGCGTGGCATTACCCCAAAGTAACCAGCTCTATTGCCAGCCCTTAAAAGGGCTTTTTGCGGGCCATTGCCCTAAAGTAACCAGCTCTTTTACCAGCCCTTAAAAGGGCTTTTTGCTGGGCATTGTCACAAAGTAATCAGCTCTTTTGCCTCTAATCTAAATCCCCCTACACCGCCGCCACCTATAATAAATGTATTAACCCCTAATCTAATCCCCCTACACCGCAGCCACCTATATTAAATTAATTAACCCCTAATCTAATCCCCCTACACCGCCGCCACCTATATTAACTATATTAACCCTAATTATATTAGGGTTAATATAGTTAATATAGTTGTTATATTATATATATTAAGTATAATAACCCTATCTAACTCTAACACCCCTAACTTAATTATTATTAAAATAAATCTAAATAATATTAATAGTATTAACTAAATTATTCCTATTTAAATCTAAATACTTACCTATAAAATAAACCCTAAGATAGCTACAATATAATTAATAATTACATTGTAGCTATTTTACGGTTTATACTTATTTTACAGGTAACTTGGTATTTATTTTAACTAGGTACAATAGCTATTAAATAGTTAATAACTATTTAATAGCTACCTAGTTAAAATAATTACCAATTTACCTGTAAAATAAATCCTAACCTAAGTTACAAATACACCTACACTATCAATAAATTAAATAAACTACAAATATCTAAACTAAAATACAATTAAATACACTAAACTAAATTACAAAAACAAACACTAAATTACAAAAAATAAAAAAGATTACAAGAATTTTAAGCTAATTGCACCTATTCTAAGCCCCCTAATAAAATAATAAAGCCCCCAAAATAAAAAAATGCCCTACCCTATTCTACATTAAAAAGTAACCAGCTCTTTTACCAGCCCTTAAAAGGGCTTTTTGCGGGGCATGCCCCAAAGTAATCAGCTCTTTTGCCTGTAAAAACCCCCCACAATACCACCCCCCAACATTACAACCCACCACCCACATACCCCTACTCTAAACCCACCCAAACCCCCCTTAAAAAAACCTAACACTAACCCCCAGAAGATCTCCCTACCTTGAGTTGTCTTCACCCAGCCGGGCCGAACTCTTCATCCAGATGTGGTCCTCCATCCCGGCGATGTCTTCATCCAAGCGGCAAAGAAGAGGTCTTTCATCCCGGCGATGTCTTCATCCAAGCGGCAAAGAACAGGTCCTCCATCGGGGCGAAGTCTTCCTCCAAGCGGCATCTTCAATCTTCTTTCTTCCGATCAGCCAATCAGATTGAGCTCGCATTCTATTGGCTGTTCCGATCAGCCAATAGAATGCAAGCTCAATCTGATTGGCTGATTGGATCAGCCAATCGGATTGAACTTAAATCTGATTGGCTGATTGAATCAGCCAATCAGATTTTCTTACATTAATTCCGATTGGCTGATAGAATCCTATCAGCCAATCGGAATTCGAGGGACGCCATCTTGGATGACGTCATTTAAAGGAAACTTCATTCGTCTTTCAGTCGTCTGGCCAGCTGGATGTTCCGCGTCGGAAGAAAGAAGATTGAAGATGCCGCTTGGTGGAAGACTTCGCGCAGATGGAGGACCTCTTCTTTGCCGCTTGGATGAAGACATCGCCGGGATGGAAGACCTCTTCTTTGCCGCTTGGATGAAGACATTGCCGGGATGGAAGACCTCTTCTTTGCCGCTTGGATGAAGACATCGCCGGGATGGAGGACCACATATGGATGAAGAGTTCGGCCCGGCTGGGTGAAGACGACTCAAGGTAGGGAGATCTTCTGGGGGTTAGTGTTAGGTTTTTTTAAGGGGGGTTTTGGGTGGGTTTAGAGTAGGGGTATGTGGGTGGTGGGTTGTAATGTTGGGGGGTGGTATTGTGGGGGTTTTTTACAGGCAAAAGAGCTGATTACTTTGGGGCATGCCCGCAAAAAGCCCTTTTAAGGGCTGGTAAAAGAGCTGGTTACTTTTTAATTTAGAATAGGGTAGGGCATTTTTTTTATTTTGGGGGGCTTTATTATTTTATTAGGGGGCTTAGAATAGGTGTAATTAGCTTAAAATTCTTGTAATTTAGTGTTTGTTTTTGTAATTTAGTTTTAGTGTATTTAATTGTATTTTAGTTTAGATATTTGTAGTTTATTTAATTTATTGATAGTGTAGGTGTATTTGTAACTTAGGTTAGGATTTATTTTACAGGTAAATTGGTAATTATTTTAACTAGGTAGCTATTAAATAGTTATTAACTATTTAAAGTGAAGGTCAATTTTTTCTGTTCACAATATATCAGGTTGAAGCTTATGTTAGAAACATTAAAGTCGCTCACTTTATATTTCTAAATAATGATTCCTTTGCAAATAAAATTTATATCTAATGTACCTCCGTTATCACGCTTAGCTCCGCCCATACAACACTTCCTTATTTTGCTCCTCTGAACGCCGCTTTGTTTATTACAAGCGGACTACGCTTGTGCACTCTTGTTTTCTTTGCAGTGCGCATGCGTATAGTTATCTCAATAGCGCATGCGTTTCATTCACGGACGTAAGTTTGTATACAATAAGCCAAACAAATTGTATCATTCATTGCCATGCGCGTAAAGTGAACGAGCATGCCGATGGTGACGCGATATTTCTTTACACGCATGCGCGGAAGCTCTCAATGACGAAAGTGAAAAGGGGCTGGACGCCATGGGGGTAAACAATAGATTGGAGGTAAAATCTGTCAATCAATAGAGAATCGATGACGGGCGGAATATACTGCATAAACGGAGCACATTCAAAACATAAAATTTACAACTTTTGCTTTGATTTCTAAAGTATTTGATGAATGAACATCATACTGATTTTAGATAACATATTAAAAACTTCTAAGCACAACCCCAGACTTGACCTTCACTTTAATAGCTATTGTACCTAGTTAAAATAAATACCAAGTTACCTGTAAAATAAGTATAAACTGTAAAATAGCTACAATGTAATTATTAATTATATTGTAGCTATCTAACGGCTAGATTTGGAGTTTGGCGTTAGCCGTGAAAACCAGCGTTAGAGGCTCCTAACGCTGGTTTTAGGCTAACTCAGGTATTTGGAGTCACTCAAAAAAGGGTCTAACGCTCACTTTTCAGCCGCGACTTTTCCATACCGCAGATCCCCTTACGTCAATTGCGTATCCTATCTTTTCAATGGGATTTTTCTAACTCAGGTATTTAGAGTCGTGTCTGAAGTGAGCGTTAGAAATCTAACGACCAAACTCCAGCCGCAGAAAAAAGTCAGTAGTTAAGAGCTTTCTGGGCTAACGCCGGTACTACTCTAAAGTACACTAACACCCATAAACTACCTATGTACCCCTAAACCGAGGTCCCCCCACATCGCCGCCATTCGATTACATTTTTTTAACCCCTAATCTGCCGACCGCCACGTACGTTATACTTATGTACCACTAATCTGCTGCCCCTAACACCGCCGACCCCTATATTATATTTATTAACCCCTAACCTGCCCCCCACAACGTCGCCGCCAGCTACCTACAATAATTAACCCCTAATCTGCTGACCGCAAAGCGCCGCCACCTACGTTATCCTTATGTACCCCTAATCTGCTGCCCCTAACACCGCCGACCCCTATATTATATTTATTAACCCCTAATCTGCTCCCCTCAACGTCGCCTCCACCTGCCTACACTTATTAACCCCTAATCTGCCGACCGGACCGCACCGCTACTATAATAAAGTTATTAACCCCTAATCCGCCTCACTAACCCTATAATAAATAGTATTAACCCCTAATCTGCCCTCCCTAACATCGCCGACACCTAACTTCAATTATTAACCCCTAATCTGACGACCGGAGCTCACCGCTATTCTAATAAATGGATTAACCCCTAAAGCTAAGTCTAACCCTAACACTAACACCCCCCTAAATTAAATATAATTTTAATCTAACGAAATTAATTAACTCTTATTAAATAAATTATTCCTATTTAAAGCTAAATACTTACCTGTAAAATAAATCCTAATATAGCTACAATATAAATTATAATTACATTGTAGCTATTTTAGGATTAATATTTATTTTACAGGCAACTTTGTAATTATTTTAACCAGGTACAATAGCTATTAAATAGTTAAGAACTATTTAATAGCTACCTAGTTAAAATAATTACAAAATTACCTGTAAAATAAATCCTAACCTAAGTTACAATTAAACCTAACACTATACTATCATTAAATTAATTAAATAAAATATCTACAATTACATACAATTAAACCTAACACTACACTATCAATACATTAATTAAATACAATATCTACAAATAACTACAATGAAATAAACTAACTAAAGTACAAAAAATAAAAAAGAACTAAGTTACAAAAAATAAAAAAATACTTACAAACATAAGAAAAATATTACAACAATTTTAAACTAATTACACCTACTCTAAGCCCCCTAATAAAATAACAAAGACCCCCAAAATAACAAAATGCCCTACCCTATTCTAAATTACCAAAGTTCAAAGCTCTTTTACCTTACCAGCCCTGAACAGGGCCCTTTGCGGGGCATGCCCCAAGAAGTTCAGCTCTTTTGCCTGTAAAAAAAAACATACAATACCCCCCCCAACATTACAACCCACCACCCACATACCCCTAATCTAACCCAAACCCCCCTTAAATAAACCTAACACTAAGCCCCTGAAGATCATCCTACTTTGTCTTCACCTCACCAGGTATCACCGATCCTTCCTGGCTCCAAAATCTTCATCCAACCCAATCGGGGGCTGGCGATCCATCATCCGGTGCTGAAGAGGTCCAGAAGAGGCTCCAAAGTCTTCATCCTATCCGGGAAGAAGAGGCAATCCGGACCGGCAACCATCTTGATCCAAGCGGCATCTTCTATCTTCATCCGATGACGACCGGCTCCATCCTGAAGACCTCCGACGCAGACCCATCTTCATCCGGCGACGTCCAACTGAAGAATGAAGGTTCCTTTAAGGGACGTCATCCAAGATGGCGTCCCTCAAATTCCGATTGGCTGATAGGATTCTATCCGATCAGCCAATAGAATGCGAGCTCAATCTGATTGGCTGATTGGATCAGCCAATCGGATTGAACTTGATTCTGATTGGCTGATTCCATCAGCCAATCAGAATATTCCTACCTTAATTCCGATTGGCTGATAGAATCCTATCAGCCAATCGGAATTCGAGGGACGCCATCTTGGATGACGTCATTTAAAGGAACCGTCATTCGTCGTTCAGTCGTCAGGCAGGATGGATGTTCCGCGTCGGAGGTCTTCAGGATGCTGCCGCTTCGCTCCAGATGGATAACGATAGAAGATGCCGCCTGGATGAAGACTTCAATCGGATGGAAGACCTCTTCTGCCCCGCTTGGATGAAGACTTCGACCGGATCATGGACATCTTCAGCCCCCCGCTTGGGCTTGGATCAGGACATCGGAGGAGCTCTTCTGGACCGATCGGTGAACCTGGCAGGGTGAAGACAAGGTAGGAAGATCTTCAGGGGCTTAGTGTTAGGTTTATTTAAGGGGGGGTTGGGTTAGATTAGGGGTATGTGGGTGGTGGGTTGTAATGTTGGGGGGGGTATTGTATGGTTTTTTTTACAGGCAAAAGAGCTGAACTTCTTGGGGCATGCCCCGCAAAGGGCCCTGTTCAGGGCTGGTAAGGTAAAAGAGCTTTGAAATTTAGTAATTTAGAATAGGGTAGGGCATTTTTTATTTTTGGGGTCTTTGTTATTTTATTAGGGGGCTTAGAGTAGGTGTAATTAGTTTAAAATTGTTGTAATATTTTTCTTATGTTTGTAAGTATTTTTTTATTTTTTGTAACTTAGTTCTTTTTTATTTTTTGTACTTTAGTTAGTTTATTTAATTGTATTTATTTGTAGATATTGTATTTAATTAATGTATTGATAGTGTAGTGTTAGGTTTAATTGTATGTAATTGTAGATATTTTATTTAATTAATTTAATGATAGTATAGTGTTAGGTTTAATTGTAACTTAGGTTAGGATTTATTTTACAGGTAATTTTGTAATTATTTTAACTAGGTAGCTATTAAATAGTTCTTAACTATTTAATAGCTATTGTACCTGGTTAAAATAATTACAACGTTGCCTGTAAAATAAATATTAATCCTAAAATAGCTACAATGTAATTATAATTTATATTGTAGCTATATTAGGATTTATTTTACAGGTAAGTATTTAGCTTTAAATAGGAATAATTTATTTAATAAGAGTTAATTAATTTCGTTAGATTAAAATTATATTTAATTTAGGGGGGTGTTAGTGTTAGGGTTAGACTTAGCTTTAGGGGTTAATCCATTTATTAGAGTAGCGGTGAGCTCCGGTCGTCAGATTAGGGGTTAATAATTGAAGTTAGGTGTTGGCGATGTTAGGGAGGGCAGATTAGGGGTTAATACTATTTATTATAGGGTTAGTGAGGCGGATTAGGAGTTAATAACTTTATTATAGTAGCGCTCAGGTCCGCTCGGCAGATTAGGGGTTAATAAGTGTAGGCAGGTGGAGGCGACGTTGTGGGGGGCAGATTAGGGGTTAATAAATATAATATAGGGGTCGGCGGTGTTAGG
Source organism: Bombina bombina (assembly GCF_027579735.1). Taxonomy (NCBI): domain Eukaryota; kingdom Metazoa; phylum Chordata; class Amphibia; order Anura; family Bombinatoridae; genus Bombina; species Bombina bombina. Next base: position 774,760,726 of record NC_069504.1, read on the forward strand.
GGCAGCAGATTAGGGGTACATAAGGATAATGTAAGTAGCGGCGGTTTACGGAGCGGCAGATTAGGAGTTAAAAATAATATGCAGGTGTCAGCGATAGCGGGGGCGGCAGATTAGGGGTTAATAAGCTCAAACAGCCCCATTGTTTCCTATGGGGGAATCGTGCATGAGCACGTTTTTGAGGCTGGCCGCGTCCGTAAGCAACTCTGGTATCGAGAGTTGAAGCTGCGTTAAAAATGCTCTACGCTCCTTTTTTGGAACTCTCAATACCTGAGTTATTTTTATGGTGCGGCCAGAAAAAAGCCGGCGTAGCTAACGCACCCCCTTGGCCGCAAAACTCCAAATCTAGGCCTTAGGGTTTATTTTATAGGTAAGTATTTAGATTTAAATAGGAATAATTTAGTTCATACTATTAATATTATTTAGATTTATTTTAATAATAATTAAGTTAGGGGTGTTAGAGTTAGATAGGGTTATTATACTTAATATATATAATATAATAACTATATTAAAGGGACACTGTACCCAAAAATTTTCTTTAATGATTCAGATTGAGCATGAAATTTTAAGCAACTTTCTAATTTACTCCTATTATCAAATTTTCTTCATTTTCTTGGTATCTTTATTTAAAATGCAAGAATGTAAGTTTAGGTGCCTGCCCATTTTTGGTGAACAACCTGGGTTGTCCTTGCTGATTGGTGGATAAATTCATCCACCAATAAAAAATTGCTGTCCAGAGTACTGAACCCAAAAAAAGCATAGATGCCTTCTTTTTCAAATAAAGATAGCAAGAGAACAAAGAAAAATTGATAATAGGAGTAAATTAGAAAGTTGCTTAAAATTGCATGCTCTTTCTGAATTACAAAACACAATTTTTGGGTTCAGTGTCCCTTTAACTATATTAACCCTAATATAATTAGGGTTAATATAGTTAATATAGGTGGCGGCGGTATAGGGGGATTAGATAAGGGGTTAATGTATTTAATATAGGTGGCGGCGGTGTAGGGGGATCAGATTAGGGGGTAATACATTTATTATAGGTGGTGGCGGTGTAGGGGGATTTAGATTAGAGGCAAAAGAGCTGATTACTTTGTGACAATGCCCCGCAAAAAGCCCTTTTAAGGGCTGGTAAAAGAGCTGGTTACTTTAGGGCAATGGCCCGCAAAAAGCCCTTTTAAGGGCTGGCAATAGAGCTGTTTACTTTGGGGCAATGCCACTCAAAAAGCCCTTTTCAGGGCTATTTGTAGGGTTAGACTTAGGTTTAGTGGTAGGGATATTTTAGTATTTTAGGGGTTAATTAATTTAATATAGCTGGCGGCGGTGTAGGGGGATTAGATTAGGGGTTAATGTATTTAATATAGCTGGCGGCGGGGTAGGGGGATTCAATTAGGGGTTGATAATTTGAATATAGCTGGCGGCGGGGTAGGGGGATTAGATTAGGGGTTAATAATTTTAATATAGCTGGCGGCGGGGTAGGAGCTCACATTAGGGGGTAGGTAATGTAGGTGGCGGCGGTGTAAGGAGCTCACATTAGGGGGTAGGTAATGTAGGTGGCGGCGGTGTAAGGGGCTCACATTAGGGGGTAGGTAATGTAGGTAGCGGCGGAGTAAGGGGCTCACATTAGGGGGTAGGTAATGAAGGTGGCGGCGGAGTAAGGGGCTCACATTAGGGGGTGGGTAATGAAGGTGGCGGCGGAGTAAGGGGTTCACATTAGGGGGTAGGTAATGTAGGTGGCGGCGGTGTAAGGGGCTCACATTAGGGGGAAGGTAATGTAGGTGGCAGCGGAGTAAGGGGCTCACATTAGGGGGTAGTTAATGTAGGTGGCGGCGGGGTCCGGGAGCGAAGGTTTAGGGGTTAATAACTTTATTAGGTGCGGCGGGGTCCGGGAGCGGCGGTTTAGGGGTTAATGCATTTATTATTAGGAGAGTGAAGGGAGATAGCGGATAGAGGGGTATACTTGTCGGGCTATGTTTGGGAGGCGTGTTAGACAGTACGGGAGATTTAATACTTTAGTCAGTTTTTGTAGGCGCCAGCAGTTTCTAAAGTGCCGTAAGTCACCGGCGACTCCAGAAATGTGTACTTACGCAGATTTCTGGACATCGCTGGTTTGTCAGACTTACGGCACTTTAGCATCTGACGGCGCTGTATATGGGATAGCTCGAGTTGCGAGCTGAAAGTACGGGCGGCGCAGGTTTCCACGCTTGCGCCGAAACCTGCGACGTATATCGGATCGCGTCCTAAAGGGACAGTAAAGTCGAAATCAAACTTTCATGATTCAGAGAGAGGATTCAATTTTAAACAACTTTACAATTAACTTCTATCATCGGATTTGCCTTTTTCTCTTGGTAGGTAGGCTCAGAAGCAGCCTGCTGATATGATAGATGCTCATATATGCCTCTTATCATTTGCTCACACAATGTGTTTAGCTTGCTACCAGTAGTGCATTGTTGATCCTTCAACAAAGGATACCAAGAGAATGATGCAAATAAATTAACAAAAGTAATTTGGAAAGTTGATTAAAATTGTATGCTCTATCTGAATAGTGAAAGGAAGAATTTGGGTTTCATGTCCCTTTAAGACTTTAAAAATGGCAAAGTGCTGATTGTCTTATGCATTTTAACACTCTTGCCTTACTTATAGACTTTTCTTAAAGGGGTGTGACAGTCAAAATTAAGCATTCGTGATACAAAAAGATCATACAATTTAAGCTCTGCTCATGTGTTAAAGGGACACTCTGCTGCAAAATTAGTTTCCCATGCATTTAAAGACTGATAGCAGCCTAGATTACAAGGGGAGCTCAATAATAATAGTGCTGTTGTGTGTTAATATCACTGTAATGCAATCAATAGCGCTTCTAGTTTTTGGGCTCATATTACTTCTAAAGGTATTTTTTAAGTGTTCAAGTGATATCTGCATGTCACATAGAGCTGGTACACTTAAAGGGACAGTAAAGTCAAAATTAAACTTTCATGATTCATATAGGGGCATGCAATTTTAAACAACTTTCCAATTTACTTTTAGCAGCACATTTGCTTTGTTCTCGTGGTATTCTTGGTTGAAGGCTAAACCTAAGTAGGCTCAAAGGCTGATTTTTAAGTCCTTCAAGGCTGTCTCTTAACATTTAGCATTTTATTAGCTTTTCGCAGCTAGACAGTCATGTTTGCAATATAGATAACATTGTGCTCAATCATGTGAAGTTATTTATAAGCCAGCACTGATTGGCTAAAATGTAAGTTTGTAAATATCCCTGAGATAAGAGGGCGGTCTTTAGAGCCTTAGATACAAGGTAATTAAAGAGGTAAAAAGTATATTAATATAACCGTGTAGGTTATGCAGAACTTGGGAATGGGTAATAAAGAGTTTATCTTTTTAAAAAATAAACATTTTCAAGTAGACTGTCACTTTAATCCCTCACATAATACACTCATTAAGAGTATAAGGCGAGCTCAAAAAGTTTTGGCTGCGTTAAGATTTTTTAGTTAAAATATCTAACAATCTACCTGTAGTACCAGATTGTGCTTTATTCTTTGCATGAGACTGAACAGAAGATAACTTACTCTTGCTATTGGTTGTGCTCCACTTGTAATCAGGCCCAGTTTGTATAACAAATCAATGGGAACACGTTAAGGAGGGAATATTTAGCGTACAGTGTCTGTTTAAAGGGATATAAAGGTCAAAGTTGAAATTTGAATGGGCGTATTTCAATGTGAAATAGAAACATTTTTGCAATATACGTCTATTAGCAAAAATGTTTCTAGTAAAAGTTATTACTGTTTTCTGCGGCATACGCACATATCCTGTGAGGTCCTGTGTGCCAGTATTCAAACACTACACCTTCTCTGCGAAAGCAGAGGCTTGTATGACACAAATTAAGGGCTTGATTTATCATATGTTGAGCTATAGCGAATCATGTCCTTTCAACATCGCTAAATGCAGACACCATACGCTGTCCGCATTAATCATTGCACAAGCATTTCTGGTAAAATGCTTGTGCAATGCCGGCCCCTGTCCACTGGCGCCCAATCAGCCGCTAGCAGGGGCTGTCAATCATCCTGATCGAATCGTATCTGGATGATTTCAACCCGCCACCTAAAAGGTGTCTGACAGGTTAAGGAGCATTGGTTTTATGAGGGGTCTCTAAAGCAGTATACGCTGTTTCATAACTGGAGCCCTAAGTCTTTAATAGACACAATAAACACCACCACCAGCTCAATGAGCTTACATACTGGTGCACAAGCTCTCATAGGATATGTGTGTATGCCTCAGAAAAAACAGTAATAACTTTCACTAGAAACATTTTTAGTAATGGAAGTTTATTGCAAAACTGCTTCTATTTCACATTAAAATACATTTATGCACTTTTCGATTTGACCTTTCTATCCTTTTAATAACTTTTTCTGGGATTCTCAATGAAATTATTTATATATTGCTTGTGCAATCATGACAGAAATTATTGTAAAAGCTTCTCTGTTATCCCATTTGTTCAGAAATAGCAGACATATACTGTATGGCTTTGACATTGTTTTTTTGGTAAGTAGAAGGCTGCTATTTGCAGCTGCGCACCACACTTCTATTATTCCAGTAAAGAGGTTAATCAGGTAGCTTGTAAGGTTAATTTTACCTGTAGTGTAGAGACAACCCTCCCACCCCCTGATCCCTACCTGATCCCTCCTAAACAGCTCTCTTCCCTCCCACTCCCCACCCCCACTGGTCACCAGTGCCACCATATTAGGTACTGGCCACACTAATGGCAGCCGTATTTTAGTACTGGAAGCTGTCTGCCAGTACCTAAAAAAAAATACATATAATTTTCATATTTATTTTATTTTTTAATTATTTTTTTATTTTTCTGTAGTGTAATGGTCTCCACACCTCCCCCCTCTGGCGATCGTTAGTTAGGGCCCCTCACCCCCATTCCACCTTTTTTCTGTAGTGTAGCTCCCCATCCCTCCCTCTCCATTCATTTTTTTCTGCAGTGTAGGGCTCATCCCACTCCCTCCCCCTCCCTCCTCTCTACCCTTCTGCCACTGGGCCTCCCACTTGCCTCTCGCTTTCCCTCCCACACCTCCTGCCAGAACAACAGATGATTGTTAGACGGTGGCACACGCAGTGTCAGCTTCTGTAACGATCTGGCATCTGCCTTCATATGGAACCGGAGCATCAATTATGCTCCAGTTCCATATGCAGGCAGATGCCTGGAGCTCAGACTTACATCTGAGATTGCTGGGGCTTCCTGCTGCTCAGACATATATATACGTTATGCAGTATGGTGAGCTTCATACAGCACAACAAATAAATATTTCACATTGGGTCAAGGGGTTAAAGGGACATAAAACCTATTTTTTATTTTTTTTATGATTTAGAAAGAGCATGCAATTTTAAACAACTTTCCATTTTACTTCTATTATCTAATTTGCTTTATTCTCAATATCCTTTGTTTAAAAGTATATCTAAAAAGGCTCAGTAGCTGCTGATTAGTGGCTGCACATAAATGCCTTGTGTGATTTTTTCACCCATGTTCATTGCTATTTCTTCAACAAAGGATATCTAAATAATGAAGTAAATTAGATAATAGAAGTAATTTGGAATGTTGTTTAAAATTGTATTCTGTATCTGAATCATGGGAAAAAATGTGGGTTGCATTCTGCCTCTTCTAAACATGAGCAAAACAGACTTACTGTCTCTAGCATTATCTGAATAGTTAACCACCTTAAGTTACTCTAGGAGATTTATTTCATCAAGCTAGATAAGCCTTCCTGTATAGACTTAAGCCTCCTTGTAGGGCTGTGCCAGGAAGAAATGGATCCTGCATAAATTAAACTAAAACAAAAAATAAAAGCTGCAACCCTTTTAAAATGATGAATAATAAGTCATAACACAAAAAAGTATATCTCCTAACTACCCCACTTATTGTGAGGTTAACACAGATTAAGAACTCTACTCCACTGTCCCTTCAACAGTCCATGCACCACCTTGGACTCCACCCCTACCCATCATAACCCCATCCAATGGATACCCATGACCCCTCGCACGGTTGCCCTTGTCACAGCCTAAGCCTACCAGTCCTTGGAAAATGTTGGTAGGTATGAAAATGAAGTAATAATATTATATAGCGAAGTCACATAATGCTTAATTTTAATTTGCTAATCTGCTAAACTAAGCACCTCTCGCTTTTACGTAGAAATTATGATTGTACCACACTCCCAATTCAGGCCAAAAAGGAACATCTGCAAAATGCTGCAAGTCTGATAGCTGCTTTAGGCAATTTGAACATTTTTGAAAACCCAGGTTAGAGATTTTGCTTTTTGGCCTCTTTAGAGCCTCAGAAAATGCACAATTATTACCCAAAAACAAGCAGTGTGGTTCTTTTAAAGGGATACTAGACCCAATTTTTCTTCACTGATTTAGACAGAGTATGTCATTTTAAGCAACTTTCTTATTTACTCATATTATCATTTTTTCTTTGTTCTCTTGCTATCTTTATTTGAAAATCAGGAACGTAAAGCTTATGAGCTGGCCCATTTTTGGTTTAGCACTTGAGTAGTGCTTTCTGATTGGTGGCTTAAATGTAGTCAACAAAAATTAAGCGCTGTCCAGGGTGCTGATCCTAAAATGGGATGGCTCCTAAGCTTTACATTCCTGATTTTCAAATTTGTGTTTAGTATCCCTTTAACAGATAATCTTCTGCATCCGATGGGCAGATTTCATGCTGTTTGCTGTTTATAATAGATATTTATTATAAATATATTTCTGTTTCACAAATTGAATCTATGTTTCTGTTCTGCAGGATGAACTGGGTCTAACCCTGCTGTCTCAGATTGGTCTCAGCCTGTCTCTTACCTGCCTGTTTCTCTCTCTTCTCACCTTCATCCTATTCCGTTCTCTAAGTGTTCACATCTTCATACTAATTATATTGTGTGGATGCCTCTTCCTGGGACAGCTCCTCATACTAGTGGGTCTCAAACGAACCTCACATAAGGTAAGTATTTCTCCCTTATACGTTTGGTAACACTCTTACAAAATGTCTACTTACTATACAGGGAGTGCAAAATTATTAGGCAAATTAGTATTTTGACCACATCATCCTCTTTATGCATGTTGTCTTACTCCAAGCTGTATAGGCTCGAAAGCCTACTACCAATTAAGCATATTAGGTGATGTGCATCTCTGTACTGAGAAGGGGTGTGGTCTAATGACATCAACACCCTATATCAGGTGTGCATAATTATAAGGCAACTTCCTTTCCTTTGGCAAAATGGGTCAAAAGAAGGACTTGACAGGCTCAGAAAAGTCAAAAATAGTGAGATATCTTGCAGAGGGATGCAGCACTCTTAAAATTGCAAAGCTTCTGAAGCGTGATCATCGAACAATCAAGCGTTTCATTCAAAATAGTCAACAGGGTCGCAAGAAGCGTGTGGAAAAACCAAGGCGCAAAATAACTGCCCATGAACTGAGAAAAGTCAAGCGTGCAGCTGCCAAGATGCCACTTGCCACCAGTTTGGCCATATTTCAGAGCTGCAACATCACTGGAGTGCCCAAAAGCACAAGGTGTGCAATACTCAGAGACATGGCCAAGGTAAGAAAGGCTGAAAGACGACCACCACTGAACAAGACACACAAGCTGAAACGTCAAGACTGGGCCAAGAAATATCTCAAGACTGATTTTTCGAAGGTTTTATGGACTGATGAAATGAGAGTGAGTCTTGATGGGCCAGATGGATGGGCCCGTGGCTGGATTGGTAAAGGGCAGAGAGCTCCAGTCCGACTCAGACGCCAGCAAGGTGGAGGTAGTGTACTGGTTTGGGCTGGTATCATCAAAGATGAGCTTGTGGGGCCTTTTCGGGTTGAGGATGGAGTCAAGCTCAACTTCCAGTCCTTCTGCCAGTTTCTGGAAGACACCTTCTTCAAGCAGTGGTACAGGAAGAAGTCTGCATCCTTCAAGAAAATCATGATTTTCATGCAGGACAATGCTCCATCACACGCGTCCAAGTACTCCACAGCGTGGCTGGCAAGAAAGGGTATAAAAGAAGAAAATCTAATGACATGGCCTCCTTGTTCACCTGATCTGAACCCCATTGAGAACCTGTGGTCCATCATCAAATGTGAGATTTACAAGGAGGTAAAACAGTACACTTCTCTGAACAGTGTCTGGGAGGCTGTGGTTGCTGCTGCACGTAATGTTGATGGTGAACAGATCAAAACACTGACAGAATCCATGGATGGCAGGCTTTTGAGTGTCCTTGCAAAGAAAGGTGGCTATATTGGTCACTGATTTGTTTTTGTTTTGTTTTTGAATGTCAGAAATGTATATTTGTGAATGTTGAGATGTTATATTGCTTTCACTGGTAAAAATAAATAATTGAAATGGGTATATATTTGTTTTTTGTTAAGTTGCCTAATAATTATGCACAGTAATAGTCACCTGCACACACAGATATCCCCCTAAAATTGCTAAAACTAAAAACAAACTACTTCCAAAAATATTCAGTTTTGATATTAATGAGTTTTTTGGGTTCATTGAGAACATGGTTGTTGTTCAATAATAAAATGAATCCTCAAAAATACAACTTGCCTAATAATTCTACACTCCCTGTAGACATATTAAGCATATATATATATATATTCATCCGAAAGTAAAAAGCACTCACCGGGTCTTTATAATGACAACAAATTTAATATGTGACTTTTCGGGGTTGCCCCCGTCTTCAGACAACTTATTACAGATAAGCAATAAAACTCACCCTTTATATCCAGGACCCGCTCCCAAGTGCAACCCTGTCGGTGGCGTTCCGGAAGTCAGACTGCCGTGCCGTGAACCACTGCGTCATCGGCTGTCATGGCAACCAGGACGCCACTCGACAGTATCTAAATAACCTTAAAAATACAGAAGGGTGCTTAGTAAATACAAACAGCGGTTTAAAAATTACGTCATAGCTGCATATATCATAACAATAATGTTACCCTCTAGATCAGTATGAGCGAATCAATGGGGCATCAACAAATATATATACAAGCAAGCCAGGATGATTGCTATTATCCCAGCGCAGCTATTCAAACCCGCTACATATTTTAGGTGAAAACTGGCATTGGGTGAGTGCCGGGCAGTAGTAACACAGTTAAAACGGGGATATGATTTAATCCTAACACCGTGTGTTACAGATGAAGGCAACCCTACAGATAACAACTGATGGATAATTATAAAAGGGCTAAGATAAAACTACAACCCTGTGGAAATAGAAAAGACTTATATATAATGAAGAAAATCCTTTTGGATCAAATATTGACAAGGATCAAATCGATGGTGACTTAGTCTAATAAAAGAACTGACTTCATATGCATTCTACCCAAACGTTAAGCACATAGTAGCAACAGTGTTAGCATATACACATAATGGGCCATGGAGCCGCAATGCATCATTATCCAAGGTAATGAGATAGAAAACAAAAAAGGAGAAAAAGAAAAAGAATGTAGGGGGAAAAAAAGGAAAAAAATAAGAATGAGAAACAAGATAAAAGAAGAGGAAAAAATAAGATAAAAAAGAGAAAAACATAGTTATCCTAGAGAGAAAAGAATAAAAGAAAAGAAAAAACAAAAAAGAAAAAGAAAAAAGAAAGAAAAAAGAAAAAGAATAAAAATAATAATAATAAAAATATATTAAAAATAAAAATAAATAAAAATAAAAATAAATATAAATAAAAAATAATAAAAAATAAATAAAAATAAAAATAATAGAAATAGAGCATAGAATAATGATTCATAAAATTCATATCAAGCAAACAGGACTTTAAACTATATGTACATCATAGGAAACAATGCCAGTCCAGATTGACATTGAGGCCTTGTGGGGCCATAGTGCCCAGATTAAAAATCCACTTGGATTCTCGTTGTAAAAGTAATCTCCCTCTGTCGCCTCCTCTGGCAAGTGGGAGCACATGGTCAATGATTATATATTTCAAATCAGAAACCGGATGTTTGGCCAGGGCAAAATGCCTGGCCACTGGCTGGTCAGAGTCCCCACGGTCAATGGCCGTTCTTATGGCTGACCTGTGGTTGGCCATTCTTGTGCAGAGATCATCAATTGTTTTTCCCACATAAAATAAACCGCATACACAGTGTAACAAGTACACTATGTATTTGGTAGTGCACGTGACCCAATGTTTGATGCTGAAGACCTTGTTCTTGTAAGGATGTCTGAATGTTTCCCGGTTGTCAAACCACTGCACGTTGTACATCCCAGGCAGCGAAAACAGCCAGTTTTGGCATGAAGCCATGTCTCCTTCATGTAGCAGCTCCTGGGGTCAGTCTTGATAAGTTGATCTCTCAGTGATCTGGCTCTCCGAAATCCAATTCTAGGAGGTGGTGATCCATAGAATGGCAGATCTTTGTCAGTGGCCACTAAAGACCAGTGTTTCCGTATACTTTCAATGATCACTGGTTTATCAATGTCAAAGGTTGTGAGAAATGTCATCCTATTGTCCGCACTTTTTGTTACTTTTTGGACTAATAGATCCTCTTGCTTTAGCTTCAGTGTATCCATTTTTCTCTGTTCCAGATCCTGTTTCTTATATCCTCTTTGGACAAATCTTGATTCCATTTACAGCATTTGTTGCTCCCGAAGGCTATCGTCAGTGTTGTTTCTTGCCGTTCTTTTAAACTGGGATATAGTTAGTGCACGTTTATGAGCAGGGGGGTGACAACTGTGAGCATGCAACAGAGAGTTGCGGTCCGTATCCTTCGTGTACAGTGTTGTTAATAAGCGTCCCCCTCTCTTGAAAATTCTCAGATCAAGAAAATCCACACTAGAGGTGTCAGTCTGAAGTTTCTAAACTAGCAGAAGATTTTAAAAATTTCTCAGGTAGAATGCAGGAAGCAGAGGAAAGAATATCCGAACTGGAAGATAATCAGAACAGACTAGAACAGACACAGAATAAGAATAGCAGACAAATATCGGATCTATGTGCAAAAATAGAGGATCTAGAAAATAGGGCACGTAGAAACAATGTAAGAATTATAGGTCTGCAAGAGGGGGGTATCGAAGAAAGTCTACAGGAATTTATGTCATTACAGCTGCCCAGGATATTAGGGGTTGAAGAGAAAGACCTACCCTTAAGGATAGAAAGGGTGCGTAGAATAGGGCAAGAAGGCAGAATATCACCGAGCAAAAACCTAGATCAGTAATTGCTAAATTCCTAGACTTCCAAGACAAAGTTAAAATTATGAATTTATATAGAAAGAAAGGAAGTTTGGAATTTAACGGGAAAAAGTTGTTAATGTTCAGTGATTATTCTATGGAAACACTGAATAAAAGAAGAAGAATGACTCCCTTGTGTACAAGCTTAATAGCAGCAGGGCACAAAGCAGTTGTTATATATCCAGCAAAATTGAAATACGAGGGTGAAGAAGGGGTGAAAGTTTTTGAAGATCCTGATGAAGTTAAATATTTTTTTTAAATTGCCTAAGGTGATAGTAACAAGGTGGAATAACAAGTTAGATTTGTTTTTTTGTTTTTTAAATAATGGTTACATATTGTCTGATTTTAAATATGAGTATAAATTTTATAAAAAAGAGTAAACAAGCAATAAGGGTAAACCTTGTTGTTAAGGATGCACACTAGAGGTGTTATATACCATTTTGAACTTGATGGTAGGGTGGGCATTGTTCACGCATGAGAACCATATCAATAGATCCTCCTCCGTGCCATTCCATAGCAGGAAGAGGTCATCTATATACTTTTTGTAATGGGTGACCCTTGCATCATGAAAAAGTGTTGTGCCCACTGTTTCGAATTCGGCCATGAATAAATTGGCGTATGTGGGTGCCACATTCGACCCCATGGCCGTTCCTGAAATTTGCAGGAAGAATTCTCTCTCAAATCGAAAATAGATCATTTCCAAACATGCAGATAGAAGTTCCTGTATCAGTTCAACAGGAGGACCCACATATGGATACTTGGCCAGTTGTCTACATGTAGCCACAATACCCTCATTGTGAGGTATTATTGTATACAGGCTGGTCACGTCCATGGTGACCAGCAATGTATTATCTTTGACATCTGTAATGGTATTGAGTATCCTAATCATTGAGCTCCAGTCCAAAAGGAAGGAGTCCATATTCCTAACCAATGGTTGGAGTATGGTGTCGAGATAGATAGCGATTGGCTGGAGCAAGGAGCCTATAGCCGACACTATAGGTCTCCCCGGAGGGGACACCATACTTTTATGGATCTTGGGTAGCGTATATATCACTGGCACCCTTGGGTATTGAACTGTCATATATCCAAATGCATCCTTGTCTATGCAATTGGCCTCATGCATGTTGTATAGCATGGTATCCAGTTTCTTCTTATATATACGTTAGTTGGATCGCCTCTGAGTTTTTTGTAGGTCTCTTGATCCATCAATTGCCGCATCACTTCGGCCCTGTAGTCAGTATAATTCTGGATGACGATTGCACCCCCTTTATCCGCCTCCCTCAGGACTATGGAAGTATTTTCTTGCAAGTCGAGTAGTGCACCCCTTTCATCTTTAGTCAGATTATGTCTAAACTGTCCCCTATGTTGGTATGGGTTAGATGTATCCTGTTGTACCATTCTCGAGAAGGTTTTGATAGAGGGATTGTAGCTTATGGGGTCAAAGTCGCTTTTCCCTTTTAGTGTCTTTTTAGGTTGATCTTGAAATTCACTGAAATGTTCTTTCAATCTCAAATTTCTGGAGAACTTTTGAATGTCAATGAATAGATCGAATTTGTCACATTTGACTGTAGGAATAAACGACAAGAACTTATTTAAAACCTTCTTTTCATTCACAGTTAGTACATAATCACTTAGGTTAACAACTATGTCCTCATGGACCTGCCCCTCCTGGGGGTCTGGGTGGTAGGTTTGAACCCCCCCACCGCCTGGTATGGCTCCTCGACCTTCCCCGTTTTTTTACCTTGTTGTCATGCCCCCTCTGTATCCTATTTGCGTTGGTGTGGGGGTAGAGGACACTGGGTTTCCATCTGAGTCAGAGCTATTGCCCGAACTATCTACAGTTCCAAAAGGTCTTCTTCTGTTATATCTCTGACGCCAGGGTCTGTTGGAGCGATACTGTGCTCTCTCTTCGGGGCCCAGTTGCCACATATAAACACTTTTATTTTTGTAGTCATTTGTCACATCCTCCAATTTACGATTTTTGAACGTGATCAATTCATCCTCATACTTCTTAATGTCATCCTTGGGTTTGCCAAGCCAATTTTGCTCTTTTTCAGCCTCCAGTGTTGGTAAATGCTGCCCTTCATATTTAGATATTTCTGATTTGCTTATTTCTAAGAGTCTGGAGACTTCCTGGATCACGAGTAATACCAAGTCCAAGGAGCATTTATTCAGTATGTTACACCACTTTAGGCAGAACTCAGGATTGTTCCTACCTATAGTGGGGACGTTCTTAATGCGGAAACCCCTAGGAATTAATTTTTTCCGATGGTACTCTGATAAGTATGCTCCATGCAATGCATAATCTATTCATTTTCTCTTGATTTTAATCAGTTTCTCATAGATATTCTTAGTTTGTTCGGTAATCACCCTGTGTGGTATTGTTGCAAAGCGTATGCGAGAAGCATCCTCTTCAGTAAAGAAGAACTCCTCTGCACCCTGTATCTCATCCTCCATTCCTTGTGCTGCCTCAATCCCTTCTGCCATAGTATATCATATGCGGTAAAAGCACACTTCCAAATAAAAACAATAGTGAAAGATATAAAGAAATCCTCAGGAGTCACAGTCAAATTGCAAAAAGGTGCTGGGTGCTAGTACAAAATTAATATGCTGTCCAAGGAGGTAAAGCACTCACAGTAACACCATTGAAGTAAATATCAGTCCAGCCTGCCCGGGGTGCTTTTGAAAATGTAGCACATTCATCCGAAAGTAAAAAGCACTCACCGGGTCTTTATAATGACAACAAATTTAATATGTGACGTTTCGGGGTTGACCCCGTCTTCAGACAACTTATTACAGATAAGCAATAAAACTCACCCTTTATATCCAGGACCCGCTCCCAAGTGCAACCCTATCGGTGGCGTTCCGGAAGTCAGACTGCCGCGCCGTGAACCACTGCGTCATCGGCTGTCATGGCAACCAGGCAGCCACTCAACAGTTTCTAAATAACCTTAAAAATACAGAAGAGTGCTTAGTAAATACAAACAGCGGTTTAAAAATTACGTCATAGCTGCATATATCATAACAATAATGTTACCCTCTAGATCAGTATGAGTGAATCAATGGGGCATCAACAAATATATACACAAGCAAGCCAGGATGATTGCTATTATCCCAGCGCAGCTATTCAAACCCGCTACATATTTTAGGTGAAAACTGGCATCGGGTGAGTGCCGGGCAGTAGTAACACAGTTAAAACGGGGATATGATTTAATCCTAACACCATGTGTTACAGATGAGGGCAACCCTACAGATAACAACTGATGGATAATTATAAAAGGGCTAAGATAAAACTACAACCCTGTGGAAATAGAAAAGACTTATATATAATGAAGAAAAACCTTTTGGATCAAATATTGACAAGGATCAAATCAATGGTGACTTAGTCTAATAAAAGAACTGACTTCATATGCAGTCTACCCAAACGTTAAGCACATAGTAGCAACAGTGTTAGCATATACACATAATGGGCCATGGAGCCGCAATGCATCATTATCCAAGGTAATGAGATAGAAAACAAAAAAGGAGAAAAATAAAAATAAAAAGAATGTAGGGGGAAAAAAAGGAAAGAAATAAGAATGAGAAACAAGATAAAAGAAGAGGAAAAAATAAGATAAAAAAGAGAAAAACATAGGATAAAAAAGAAGAGAAAAGAATAAAAGAAAAGAAAAAACTAAAAAGAAAAAGAAAAAAGAAAGAAAAAATAAAAATAATAAAAATAATAATAATAAAAATAAAAATATATTAAAAATAAAAATAAATAAAAATAAATATAAATAAAAAATAATAAAAAATAAATAAAAATAAAAGAAATAGAGCATAGAATAATGATTCATAAAATTCATATCAAGCAAACAGGACTTTAAAATATATGTACATCATAGGAAGCAATGCCAGTCCAGATTGACATTGAGGCCTTGTGGGGCCATAGTGCCCAGATTAAAAATCCACTTGGATTCTCGTTGTAAAAGTAATCTCCCTCTGTCGCCTCCTCTGGCAAGTGGGGGCACATGGTCAATGATTATATATTTCAAATCAGAAACCGGATGTTTGGCCAGGGCAAAATGCCTGGCCACTGGCTGGTCAGAGTCCCCACAGTCAATGGCCGTTCTTATGGCTGACCTGTGGTTGGCCATTCTTGTGCGGAGATCATCAATTGTTTTTCCCACATAAAATAAACCGCATACACAGTGTAACAAGTACACTATGTATTTGGTAGTGCACGTGACCCGATGTTTGATGCTGAAGACCTTGTTCTTGTAAGGATGTCTGAATGTTTCCCGGTTGTCAAACCACTGCCCGTTGTACATCCCAGGCAGCGAAAACAGCCAGGTTTGGCATGAAGCCATGTCTCCTTTATCAATGTCAAAGGTTGTGAGAAATGACATCTATTAGTCCAAAAAGTAACAAAAAGTGCAGTAGTAACACAGTTAAAACGGGGATATGATTTAATCCTAACACCGTGTGTTACAGATGAGGGCAACCCTACAGATAACAACTGATGGATAATTATAAAAGGGCTAAGATAAAACTACAACCCTGTGGAAATAGAAAAGATATATATAATGAAGAAAAACCTTTTGGATCAAATATTGACAAGGATCAAATCGATGGTGACTTAGTCTAATAAAAGAACTGACATCATGCTATGTTTTTCTCTTTTTTCTCTTATTTTTTCCTCTTCTTTTATCTTGTTTCTCATTCTTATTTCTTTCCTTTTTTTTCCCCTACATTCTTTTTCTTTTTCTCCTTTTTTGTTTTCTATCTCATTACCTTGGATAATGATGCATTGCGGCTCCATGGCCCATTATGTGTATATGCTAACACTGTTGCTACTATGTGCTTAACGTTTGGGTAGACTGCATATGAAGTCAGTTCTTTTATTAGACTAAGTCACCATTGATTTGATCCTTGTCAATATTTGATCCAAAAGGTTTTTCTTCATTATATATAAGTCTTTTCTATTTCCACAGGGTTGTAGTTTTATCTTAGCCCTTTTATAATTATCCATCAGTTGTTATCTGTAGGGTTGCCCTCATCTGTAACACCCAGTGTTAGGATTAAATCATATCCCCGTTTTAACTGTGTTACTACTGCCCGGCACTCACCCGATGCCAGTTTTCACCTAAAATATGTAGCGGGTTTGAATAGCTGCGCTGGGATAATAGCAATCATCCTGGCTTGCTTGTGTATATATTTGTTGATACCCATTGATTCGCTCATACTGATCTAGAGGGTAACATTATTGTTATGATATATGCAGCTATGACGTAATTGTTAAACCGCTGTTTGTATTTACTAAGCACTCTTCTGTATTTTTAAGGTTATTTAGATACTGTCGAGTGGCGTCCTGGTTGCCATGACAGCCGATGATGCAGTGGTTCACGGCGCGGCAGTCTGACTTCCGGAACGCCACCGACAGGGTTGCACTTGGGAGCGGGTCCTGGATATAAAGGGTGAGTTTTATTGCTTATCTGTAAGAAGTTGTCTGAAGACAAGGGCAACCCCGAAACGTCACATATTAAATTTGTTGTCATTATAAAGACCCGGTGAGTGCTTTTTACTTTCGGATGAATGTGCTACATTTTCAAAAGCACCCCGGGCAGGCTGGACTGATTTTTACTTCAATGGTGTTACTGTGAGTGCTTTACCTTCTTGGACAGTATATATATATATATATATATATATATATATATATATATTATATATATATATATATATATATATATATATATATATTATGCATTATTTTTAACTCTGGCCATTGTTGTCTATGGTACCACTGGCCAACTGTAATCCAATGATGATAAACAGGTCATCCTCTCTAGATTTCTTTGCTTGAGTTTAGGAATATTAAACTCAAGAAATGTCATGTCTTTGAAAGATAGGGTTGCCACAATGTTTTCCTGGACAGTTATAAATTACACATGGCCAAGGGTGTGCAAGGTGGAACATGCATTGTGTCTCTGGACAGCACATAGTGCTGCTGGACAACACTTTTATTGTTCTTCCCTGTACCATGTGTAACTACCATGTGTAACTCATATCTGTCCAGGAAAACATAGCTTAGGTGGCAACCCTAATGAAAGAGCATGATAAAGGTCACGTATAAACTATTTAATTTTGATTTTAAAACTACAAGTAAGTTAATTTCTATGCAATATTGTGGAATATAAGCTCATTGGTAAATAAGGAGAATTTTGTTTTTGGACAGTGACATACACTTACAATATTATACAAAAAAAATGATTTTAGCACAGTCAAACCTATTAAAAACATTAAGAAAAAAAATGAGAACAAATGTAACATACAATAAAAACTATTCACATCCCTTTTAGTGATATTATGAAATTAGATGGAACCTGAATAAAGGGATATAAAAATGCAATTAAGCTGTTATAATGTGTTTTTCGCTGTTTTTCAATTCATAGTGATCACAATAATGTGATTTCGGCTTTTGCTCACCCTCGTAAATGGGTTTTCGGCCACTCGAAAAAGCCTTATTTACACTATGGAGCCAAAAACTGCTTGGTGATCATATGTTTTTGTCTCCCTTTTAACTACTTTTCAAGCCCAGTTTTGGCTCATTGAATTTGGCATTTCTAGGCACTTGATAAGTCCATGGGGCTTTCACCCACCTGTTTTTTACATTGCACCTATGTTAAACACTCTGAAATGGCCACTTGAGATATTCTAGAATTTTATTAACATAATATTCATTTATTCTCTATCCATCTATTCATTCAACCTCTATTCATCCTTATTGGAGAGGCTGTATGTAGCCAACAGGGTCCACATATGTAAATTTGATATCATGCACAGCTATTGGGATATGAAGGAAATCTTACTTCAAGACACCAACATCTACAAATCACATGATTTTATATTTCATATTTCATATCTGATTGTATTTCTAACTCACAATGGCGTGATTGTCACAAAAACTACAGGCGTCATTAAAATCACATAATCGTGGGTTTCAGAGATAACTATTGCAATCCGTTTCCATCCACACCACTGCTAACCAATCTAAATGTATCTATTATGCTAGTATGGGCAGATTGTGCACTGTTTAGTGTTTATTCCTTTTTAGCATGGACTGTACACACATGGTGACTGCAAGTTTCCATATAAACCACTTTAAAAAAATAATAAAAAAATATATTTATATATAAAACACAGGAATGGACCGCACTCACAGACTGGACTGGGTACACATCCTAAGCCACTGTTAATTCCCCAGCCCTGAACACTGACAGACAGCTGCACAGTTCCCAGCAACCCAGGGAGTTAACCCCTGAACAGCCTGGGTGACAGTCCCGCAGGGAAGCATTACAAACATTAAAAACACACAGAAAACCGGCACTCACCAGCAGATACTCAGTAATGTGTAAAAGCAAAACTGGGGGAAGTTAGTTCCATTTGGCACCAAAGGATCAAGCCCAGGACCACATCAAGGTCTCCCCCTTCCTGGGATCCTAAACCAGCACCCACAAAATTCATACTTTCAAACAAACCAACTGGGAACCTCCCAGGGTGACACAGGCTTTTGTAATCTCCCCTGTGTAAATACAAAACACAGGAATGGACCGCACTCACAGACTGGGCTGGGTACCTTTTTGTCGCCAAATGTAACTGACTTCCCCCAGTTTTGCTTTTAAACATTACTGAGTATCTGCTGGAAAGTGCCAGGTTTTCTGTTTGTTGTGTTTATAATGTTTGTAATGCTTCCCTGTGGGCCTGTCACCCAGGCTGTTCAGCGGTTAACTGCTTGGGTTGCTAGGAACTGTGCAGCTGTCTGTCAGTGTTCAGGGCTGTGGAGTTAACAGTGGCTTAGGATGTGTACCCAGTGCAGTCTGTGAATGCGGTCTATTCCTGTGTTTTGTATTTACATAGGGGAGATTACAAAAGCCTGTGTCACCCTGGGAGGATCCCAGTTGGTTTGTTTGAAAGTATGCATTTTGTGGGTGCTGGTTTAGGATCCCAGGAAGGGGGAGACTTTGATGTGGTCCTGGGCTTGATCCTTTGGCGCCAAATGTAACTGACTTCCCCCAGTTTTGCTTTTAAACATTACTGCATATCTGCTGGCGAGTGCTGCAGATATGCAGTAATGGTTGGCTGTGGGGACACAGATAGGGAAGCAGAGCAAGATCATGATGGCAAACTATTGGAACTAATGAATTGTTGTAGGCAGGTAAAACTAAGACTTGGCATGAAACAACTGCAATTCAAGGTCAAAGAAGTCTGCTTCCATGGACACATACTATTCTTTGAGGGTTTGAAGGCTGACCCAGAAAAAATCAGAGCTATACTGGATATGCCACAGCCGGTGAATGTGAAATTCCTGCAGCGCTTCATAGGATTTGTTACCTACCTATCAAAATTCCTACCACACCTCTCAGAGGTTTGCGAGCCTTTGAGAAGGCTTCTGGACAAGGATGCAGTTTGGCATTGGCTTCCTAAGCATGATAATGCAGTGCAGGACATCAAACGTTTGGTCACAGATACACCTGTCCTGAAGTACTATGATGTGACAAAACCTGTAACTATTCAAAGTGATGCAAGCAAAAGTGGACTAGGGTGTTGCCTATTGCAAGTTGACCAGCCTATCGCTTTTGCTTCAAGGGCACTGACCCTTACTGAGCAAAACTATGCACAAATCGAAAAGGAATGTCTGAATATTGTGTTTGCCTGCCAGCGCTTTCATCACTACCTCTATGGTCGTGACGAGATCACGGCAGAAACTGACCATAAGCCTCTGATATCTATTTTCAAGAAACCACTTTTGTGTGCACCAAAACGTCTACAGAGCATGTTGCTTACGTTACAAAATTATTGCCTAAATGTTGTCTATAAACCTGGACCTGAAATGTACATTAGTGACACTCTTAGCAGAGCTACAGCAGCAAGTGGTTCACCTGAGAGTGCACAACACACAGTATGCAATGTTCAACAGGACCTGGATGTCCTGTTGCAGATTAATCATTCAGACTATTTAAACGTCACAGACCAGCGATTGCTTCAGATAAGACAGCACACAGAAATTGACGAGAGTTTGCAAGCACTTAAGTATGTTGTTCTGAATGGTTGGCCAGATTCAAAGGCAGAGGTGCCATTAATTGTAAGAGAATATTGGACTTTTCGAGACGAAATCGGCATTCAGGATGGTGTACTGTACAAGGGGTCAAGGGTCATCATTCCTAAATCATTAAGATCGGAGATGCTGATGCGTATTCATGCCAGTCACATTGGTGGTGAAGCATGCTATAGACAGGCACAAGATATCCTATATTGGCCTAACATGCAAAATGAGATTAGAGACTTTGTTAGCCGTTGTTCAGCATGCAATGAATATGAGCAGGCACAACAGAAAGAACCCATGATGTCACATGTGCTGCCCACATTGACTTGGCAAATTGTAAGCATGGATTTACTGAATTATGCTGGGCAAGGTTTTCTACTAATCGTTGATCACTTTTCTAACTTTTGGGAGATTGAGCTCCTTCCTGACCTGTCTGCTGAAACTACAATCAAGCATTGTAAAGCACAGTTTGCACGTCATGGACAGCCAGACAGGGTAATCTCAGATAATGGACCTCAGTTTGCATGTCAGCAATTCAGATAGTTCTCTACAGATTGGGGGTTTGAGCATCTTACCTCAAGCTAATGGCAAAGCGGAATCAGCTGTAAAGATAGTGAAGAATCTGCAAAAAGGCCAAGTATGAAGGCAATGACCCATGGAAAGCCATTCTACATTGGAGGAACACCCCAACTGAAGGCATGGACAGCAGTCCTGCACAGCGCTTGATGTCAAGGAGGCTGAAGACTTCATTGCCAGTGGCAAATAAATTACTTGAACCTTGTGTGGTAACAGGGGTACTGGAGAAGCTGCAACGGAGAAAACAGCTCTCCAAACTGACATACGATGTGTCTGCCAAAGACTTACCTGAACTAAGCATTGGAGAGCCAATCCGTATGAAGCTGCTCCCTGGTGACAGGACTGTTCGCTGGAGACTGGGTACCTGTGTTCAGAGGGTTGTTCCTCGCTCATATCTTGTGGATGTGGAAGGCAGTCTCTGCCGCCGCAACCGAGTGGACCTGCGAGTGGCAGAACATCTCACCACACAAGCCTATAAGCATCCGGCACTTGAGCATTCCGAGGCTCTCAATGCACTTAGTGCTACTGGACCACATAAGCAAGGCAGAGACAATACTGCTGTCATATCAGAAGGATACAATGAGGATGCCATAATGCAGCCTCTTATACCAGCAAGTTCTTCCGTGCCAAACACACCAGCAGGGAAAGAGGGCAGCTCCTTAACATCTTCTGGAGCTGAACAACTTCACCCAGGCAAAATCCCTGTGGCCTTGCATAGTGGTCGAGTTTCAAGACCACCAGATAGACTCAATCTGTAGTATATCTACCAGTAATGTATGTTATGTTTAAGACTGATCAGGATCTGTTTTAGCTAAATTGTTAGCAAATTTTGGATTGAATGTATAAAGGGGAGATGTTATGGAGTTATTATGCAAATACTGTGACTCTGTTTATTTATGGTAATATTGCATTGCCTTATACTTCCTGTTTCCTGTTCCTACCTCTGACCTGGTTGTAGTTCTTTAGTTCAATATGATTCCTCACACTAACAGCTTGTAGTGTCTTTATTTCTATACATGAAACAGGTCTTGGCAATCTTCTTATAGCCTAGGCCATCTTTATGTAGAGCAACAATTCTTTTTGTTCAGATCCTCAGGTAGTTCTTTGCCATGAGTTGCCATGTTGAACTTCCAGTGACCAGTATGAGAGAGTGTGAGAGTGATAACACCAAATTTAACACACCTGCTCCCCATTCACACCTGATACCTTGTAACACTAACGAGTCACATGACACTGGGGAGGGAAAATGGCTAATTGGGCCCAATTTGGACATTTCCACTTAGGGGTGTATTCACTTTTGTTGCCAATGGTTTAGACATTAATGGCTGTGTGTTGACAGCAAATTTACCCTGGTATACAGACTGTACACTCACTACTTTACATTGTAGCAAAGTGTAATTTCTTCAGTGTTGTCACATGAAAAGATATAATAAAATATTTACAAAAATGTGAGGGGTGTATTCACTTTTGGATTCTTTCACCACCCTGCCATTTTCGGAATCCACCTTAATGCAGCGAAGCCAAACAAAGCCTTAAAAAAACACGTAACTACCCGCAAGATAATAAAGTAATTAACCCCTAATACGCAAATTAAACAAAGCAAATAACATAATTAAAATATTAACCCCTAAATCACCAACCCCCCACATCGCAATAAACCTAATTAACCTTTTAACCCCTAAACCGCCAACCCCCACATCGCAAAAAACCTAATTAACCTATTAACCCCTAAACCACCAACCCCCCACATCGCAAAAAACAAATTAACCTTTTAACCCCTAAACCGCCAACCCCCTACATCGCAATAAACCTAATTAACCTTTTAACCCCTAAACCACCAACCCCCCACATCGCAAAAAACAAATTAACCTTTTAACTCCTAAACCGCCAACCCCCCACAACTCACTAAACCTACTTAACCTATTAACTTCTAAACCACCAACCCCCACAACGCAAATAAGTAATTTAATTACTAAGCCCCCTAACCTAACACCCCCTAAATTAACCCCAATACTACGTTACATTTAAAATAAAAAAAATTAACATTAATTTAAAAATAAAACCTAACATTAAATTACAAAAAAAAAAAAAATCTAAAATTACAAAAAAATAACCTCTAAAATTACAGAAAAAAATAAACAAAATTATCAAAAATTAAAAAAAAAAATCTAAACTAAACTACCAATAGCCTTTAAAAGGGCCTTTTGTAGGGCATTGCTCTAAGTTAAACAGCTCTTTTACATTTAAAAAAAATAATAAGTCCCCCCTAACAGTAAAAAACCCCACTCACCAAACCCCCAAAATAAAAAAACCTAACACTAAAAAAACCTAAACTACCCATTGCCCCTAAAGGGGCATTTGTATGAGCATTGCCCTTAAAAGGGCATTCAGCTCTTTTACAGCCCAGAAAAACCTAATTTAAAAAAAAGAACAGAGGGGCGCCTCATGTGCAGGATCATCAAACACAAATATGAACTCGATATAATATAGGCCAAATGGGTACTCACATATTAATAGAGCACACCAATGTGCTAGTAGGTGCAGGCTGTAGAATTATCGGGTGTAACAGCTCACCCACAGCTGGGATTTTCAGTGTGCTGCAATAGATATAAAGCATAGATAGAAGGCACTGCATGTGCAGATCAATCAGAGTATATACATATATTTTGCTAATGTCAAATGGGTACTCACATATTCACCAATGTGCTGGTAGATGCAGACTGACAGATTTATAGCAGGTGTGTCAGCTCACCACACTGTGGTTCTCCCAGTGAGCAGGATCCAGGTGCAGGGAAGTGCCAATAATGATACTCCAATAGGAACTCAATAATCACAGGCCGGTAAGGTCTTTCCACTCAATTTGGATTTTTGTAAAATATGGTATTTATTAAAAAGAATTAAAAACTAATACAAAAGTGGAATAAGGGTATCCAAATGTCCCCCTATGCATGCAACACATTTTTTGGCGCTATAAGTGGAAAGACCTTACCGGCCTGTGATTATTGAGTTCCTATTGTAGTATCATTATTGGCACTTCCCTGCACCTGGATCTTGCTCATTGGGAGAACCACAGTGTGGTGAGCTGACACACTTGCTATAAATCTGTCAATCTGCATCTACCAGCACATGGTGTGCTTGGTGAATATGTGAGTACCCATTTGAAATTAGCAAAATATATGGATATACTCTGATCTGCACATGTAGTGCCTTCTATCTATGCTTTATATCCATTGCAGCACACTGAAAATCCCAGCTGTGGGTGAGCTGTTACACCCGATAATTCTACAGCCTGCACCTACTAGCACACTGTTGTGCTGTATTAATATGTTAGTACCCATTTGGCCTATATTATATTGAGTTCATATTTGTGTTTGATGATCCTGCACATGAGGCGCCCCTCTGTTCTTCTTTATATTCTACAGCTTTAACCCGGATCAATCAGTGAGGAGGAGGCAGCCAACATATGTAAATTTATTTTAAGGAGGATTCTCCTATATCCAAGAAGTATATTTTGTTCACTTGGGACATTTCTTTGTAAAATCTGTATGTATACTTAATATGGTTATTTGTATATTATACATTGTATCAGACATACTGTATACTGCCAACTATTAAGCAGTTTTACTCTTTTACAAGCGCCCCCTTAGATTGTATTATATTATAATCTAAAAAAAAGCCACCTCAAAAAATAAAAAATAAAAGCCTAAGACTAAGCCCCAAATAGGTACTTACCATTCCTGAACTCCGGTGGAAAAGGTCTTCTTCCAGGCAGCTCCATCATCTTCTATCTTCATCCGGAGTGAAGGCGGCACGGAGTGGGGATGTGATGCACGGATCCTCAGTGGCGGTCTTTAGCAGTGGCGGTCCTCAGCGGCGTGGGTCTCCTCTTCATGCGATCGTCCGTCGCACACAGAAGATTGAATGCAAGGTACCAGCCAATAGGATTTCAGTAGCTCTAATCCTATTGGCTGATTTCAAAATTTTAGCAAATAGGAATGCAAGGTACCCAAAATTGAATGCGGTACCTTTCATTAAATTTTTAGGGTACGCCGGATATCGGATGAAGAGGAGCCTCCACGCCACTGAGGATCACCGATGCTCCATATCCGTGCATCGGAGAAGACCGCTCTGCACCTCAGCACAGTGCTGCCTTCGCTCCGGATGAAGATAGAAGATGATGGAGTCGCCTGGAAGAAGACCTTCACCGCCGGACTTCAGGAACGATGAGAACCTATTTGGGGTTAGATTTAGACTTTTTTTTCAAGTAAAAGAGGTGTTTAACTTAGGGCAATGCCCTACAAAAGGGCTATTGGTAGTTTAGTATTAGATTAGGGGGTGTTTTATTTTGGTGGGATTTTTTTTATAGGGGTATTATAGTTTAGGGTTACATTTTTTATTTTGGATAGCTTTGTTTATTTTTTGTTTGTTTTTTTGGGGACGAGCCTCCATGTAAGATTAATCTCATTCCCAACAGTGCATCTTATTAAACTCACGGTTACAAATGCCTGTTCCAGATTTCAAGTTCAATAATAGATGCACTGTCATGAAGTTCCTATAGAAGTCTGTCCATCCTGCCAGGATACATATTGCATTTATATGGATAGAGAGTGTTGAGGGTGTCTTGTAATGACGATAGGTGAATGTCACACATGAAAAGGAGTCTTTCCTTGCCAAGTGAACAAAGGGGTTTCATGAGCAGAGCTTTGCTGTAACCTTAAAGGTATATTAAACCCAAAAATTGTCTTTGATTCAGAAAGAGCACATCTTTCTAATTTACTTCTATTCTAATTTTTCTTCATTTCTTGATATCTTTTGTTGAAAAACAGGGACGAATGCTTAGGAGCTGGCCCATTTCTGAAGCACTATATAGCAGCAGTTTTGCAAGAATGTTATCCATTTACAAGAGCACTAGATGGGAGCACTATTTCCTGCCATGTAGTGTTCTAGATGCCTACCTAGGTGTCTTTTCAACACAGAATATCATGGGAAGGAAGCAAATTGGAAATATTTTTTGAAAATGGTATGCGTTGTCTGAATAACAAAAAGGACATTTTTAGGTTTCATATCCCTTTAAGGGGTGTGAATAGGCTATTGTATGTGTCAGAAATCAGGCAGTTAACACTCGAAAAGCCATTTTCGAGATCTTTTGTGTTAAAAACAGAATCGCTGCGACAGGTGTTTAACTACCAATACAATAAAACATTGTGATCACCAAGAAATTCAGCTCCTAATTCAGCCGATTTGAAAAATTCATTTTTGGGGGCCAATAGGCGATAGATCGTGATCAACCCCAAAATGTTTGTACTATACAAAGGGGTAAAACGCATAATTAAAGTCAGTCTCAGAGCAGCACTGCACTACTGGGGGCTAACTGAACACATCTAAAGAGCCAATGACAGGAGGCATATGCGTGTATCCACCAATCACCAGCTAGCACCCAGTAGTGCTTTCCTGTTACTGATAATAGAAGTAAATGTATAATAGAATTGCATGTGCTATCTGAGTCATGAATCTTTAACTTTGTATTTCGTATCCTTTTAACACACTCTTAAACACATATTCAAGTCAGTTCTATTTTTTTCTCTCTTTTTTTCTCTGTATTCATTAATGTTTTTGTTTACTTCACACCTCATAGATTATGTGCTCAGTGATTGCCGGTGCCCTCCACTTCCTCCTTCTCAGCGCGTTTAGCTGGATGTCTCTTGAAAGTCTTCTGCTCTTCCTTACAGTCAAGAATCTAAATGCAGTAAATTACATTACATCTCAAAGGACTCACTATTCTTGCATATGTCTTGTTGGTTTTGGGGTTCCTGTTGTCATTGTCACTATCACAGCAACAATTTGGCCAAGTGGATATGGAACTGAGGACAAGTGAGTTCCCAAAAACATAAATACAAATATTTTATACATTTGATATATATAAGTATTTGCTAGTTAGTATCACCACAACTTTTTTTTTAGCTTTCATAAGTTATATTTTGTTTCTCTGTTACTTTTACATATTTGTATTTAGAATACCCCTTGCATCTATTATTGGTGTATTTCACATTCATTTAGAAAATGTTTTTTTTATGACAACATTTACTATCAAAGCAAGCCAAGCCCTTTTTTTTTTTTTTTTTTTTGGTAATTCAGATAGAGCATGTAATTTTAAACAACTTTCCAATTTACATTATTATCTAATTTGATTTGTTCTATTGGTATTCTTTGTTGAAAAGCATATCTAGGTATGCAAAGTAGCAGCAAGCTACTGGAAGATAGCTGCTGATTGGTGGCTGCACATAAATGCATTTTCTCATTAGTTCACCATTGTATTCATCTAGCTCCCTCTAGTGCATTGTTGCTCCTTCAAAAAAGGATACCAAGACAGTGAAGCAAATTTGCTAACAAAAGTAAATGAGAAGGTTGCTAAAAATAGTATGTTCTATCTAAATCATGAAAAAAATAGGTTTTGTGTCCCGTTTAAGGTCTATGACATAGTTGTAGATAAACGAGTTGATAAGCTTTAGACACTATTCAAATTCTTTCATCAATGAAGTATGAAAATTAGACACATACAAAGAAATTGTTTTGGACAAATTTTTTTATTTTGAAAGTAGGCTCTCTGGAGCAAACAAGAGGTGTCTCAGTAACCTTGCAAAGATAATAAGGGTCTGATGACCATAGAAATTCAGGGAGGGTATAATCAGGGGTTACAGTCAAGTATGTAAAATTCATAAATATTCTATTGTCTGTGTGAAGTATCTCAGCTGATGGACTTTAAAGCTGATGAGATTTTCTTGTTTTTATTTTTCTTTAATTTTTCTTTATCAAAGTCTTTTGTACATTTGTTAGAGTGGACTGTTTTATAAAGGGTGTATTTGTTTCCTATTTGAATTTGTTTTGTAAGGTTTTAAAAGAGAGAGTCCCCTGGGAACTTCCCTGTCCCTCCCACTTTCTGAAACTGTCACTTTTATTATACATACAAAAAATACAAAGATACACATAAATATTTATAGTATGATGCTAATACTCTGATCAGGTGAGACTATATAAAATGATTCTCTAGCACTGTGAAATCCCTTACAAGATTATAGAAAAACACATTTTGCTGTATCTCTTCAAGGGGCATTCCCTGCATTGTTGGATGTAAAGAAGAGACAAGGGGGGGCAGTTATCAACGTGTCAACTTTCCTGCCTTCGCCGGCCCAATACGCCCGCCTAAGCTCGCCTACGATCGCCGCCCCGGACCTGAAAAAATATGCCTAAGTTATCAATAAATCTGTCAAAAAGCCGCGCACCAAGTACTGGGCGATGAGCAGTGGACTGTGAGAGTTATCACTCATCCGATCTCGCTGCTGTTCGGCTTTTTGACAGCTTTATTGCTAGCCTGTCACTAAGCACCCACACTAAACTACACTGTTCTACCCCCTATACCGGCGCCCCCGGAGCCCCCCGCAACTCAATAAAGTTACTAACCCCTAAACCGCCGCTCCTAGACCCCGCCGCAACTCTTATAAATGTATTAACCCCTAAACCGCCGCTCCCGGAGCCCACCGCAACTCTTATAAATGTATTAACCCCTAAACCGCCGCTCCCGGAGCCCACCGCCACCTACATTATACCTATTAACCCCTATCCTGCCCCCCCTATACCGCCGCCCTCTATAATAAAGTTATTAACCCCTACCCTGCTGATCCCTCACCTCGCCGCAACTAAATAAATAGTTTAACCCCTAAACCGCCGCACCCTGACCCCGCCGCAACCTATATTAAATTTATTAACCCCTAATCTGCCCCCCCTACACCGTCGCCACCTATAATACATTTATTAACCCCTATCCTGCCCCCCCTACACCGCAGCCACTGTAATAAATTTATTAACCCCTAAACCTAAGTCTAACACTAACCCTAACACCCCCCCCTAACTTAAATATTAATTAAATAAATCTAAATAATATTTCTATTATTAACTAAATGAATCCTATTTAAAACTAAATACTTACCTTTAAAATAAAGCCTAATATAGCTACAATATAAATAATAATTATATTGTAGCTATCTTAGGATTTATTTTTATTTTACAGGTAAATTTCAATTTATTTTAACTAGGTACAATAGCTATTTAATAGTTATTAACTATTTAATAGCTTACCTAGCTAAAATAAAGAGAAATTTACCTGTAAAATAAAAAGTAACCTAAGTTACAATTACACCTAACACTACACTATACTTTAATAAATTATTCCTATTTAAAACTAAATACTTACCTGTAAAATAAACCCTAAGATAGCTACAATGTAATTAATAATTACATTGTAGCTATTTTAGGATTTATATTTATTTTACAGGTAACTTTGTATTTATTTTAGCTAGTTAGAATAGTTATTAAATAGTTATTAACTATTTAATAACTACCTAGCTAAAAGAAATACAAAATTACCTGTAAAATAAATCCTAACCTAAGTTACAATTAAACCTAACACTACACTATCATTAAATTAATTAAATAAATTAACTACAAATAACTACAATTAAATACAATTACATAAACTAACTAAAGTACAAAAAAAAAGCTAAGTTACAAAAAATAAAAAAAATAAGTTACAAACATTTCAAAAATATTACAACAATTTTAAGCTAATTACACCTAATCTAAGCCCCCTAATAAAATAACAAAGCCCCCCAAAATAAAAAAATTCCCTACCCTATTCTACATTAAAAAAGTTCAAAGCTCTTTTACCTTACCAGCCCTTAAAAGGGCCTTTTGTGGGGCATGCCCCAAAGAAAACTGCTCTTTTGCCTGTAAAAGAAAAATACAACCCCCCCCAACATTAAAACCCACCATCCACATACCCCTAATCTAACCCAAACCCCCCTTAAAATAACCTAACACTAATCCCCTGAAGATCATCCTACCTTGAGTCGTCTTCACTCAGCCGAGCCACCGATGGAACTGAAGAGGAGATCCGGAGCGGCAGAAGTGATCCTCCAAGGGGCGCTGAAGAAGTCTTCCATCCGATGAAGTGATCCTCCAAGCGGCGCTGAAGAAGTCTTCCATCCGGGCGATGTCATCTTCCAAGCGGCGCTGAAGATCATCTTCCATCCGGGCGATGTCATCTTCCAAGCGGGGTCTTCAATCTTCTTGCTTCAGGATCGATCTTCATCCCGCCGACGCGGAACATCCTTCTTCCCCGAAGGACTAACGACGAATGAAGGCTCCTTTAAGGGACGTCATCCAAAATGGCGTCCCTTCAATTCCGATTGGCTGATAGGATTCTATCAGCCAATCGGAATTAAGGTAGAAAAAATCTGATTGGCTGATTGAATCAGCCAATCAGATTGAGATTGCATTCTATTAGCTGATCGGAACAGCCAATAGAATGCGATCTCAATCTGATTGGCTGATTCAATTCAGTTCCATCGGTGGCTCGGCTGAGTGAAGACGACTCAAGGTAGGATGATCTTCAGGGGATTAGTGTTAGGTTATTTTAAGGGGGGTTTGGGTTAGATTAGGGGTATGTGGATGGGGGGTTTTAATGTTGGGGGGGGTTGTATTTTTCTTTTACAGGCAAAAGAGCAGTTTTCTTTGGGGCATGCCCCACAAAAGGCCCTTTTAAGGGCTGGTAATGTAAAAGAGCTTTTAACTTTTTTAATGTAGAATAGGGTAGGGAATTTTTTTTATTTTGGGGGGTTTGTTATTTTATTAGGGGGCTTAGATTAGGTGTAATTAGCTTAAAATTGTTGTAATATTTTTGAAATGTTTGTAACTTATTTTTTTTATTTTTTTGTAACTTAGCTTTTTTTTTTTTGTACTTTAGTAAGTTTATGTAATTGTATTTAATTGTAGTTATTTGTAGTTAATTTATTTAATTAATTTAATGATAGTGTAGTGTTAGGTTTAATTGTAACTTAGGTTAGGATTTATTTTACAGGTAATTTTGTATTTCTTTTAGCTAGGTAGTTATTAAATAGTTAATAACTATTTAATAACTATTCTAACTAGCTAAAATAAATACAAAGTTACCTGTAAAATAAATATAAATCCTAAAATAGCTACAATGTAATTATTAATTACATTGTAGCTATCTTAGGGTTTATTTTACAGGTAAGTATTTAGTTTTAAATAGGAATAATTTATTAAAGTATAGTGTAGTGTTAGGTGTAATTGTAACTTAGGTTACTTTTTATTTTACAGGTAAATTTCTCTTTATTTTAGCTAGGTAAGCTATTAAATAGTTAATAACTATTTAATAGCTATTGTACCTAGTTAAAATAAATAGAAATTTACCTGTAAAATAAAAATAAATCCTAAGATAGCTACAATATTTGTCAGAAGACTTGCTTTGACCACAGAAACTCTCTGATTACACTGTTTCCAATGCAGCAAAGGATTCTGGGTGAGATATGCAAATTAGGTTCACAATGACTCTTTTTCTCTTGTAAGGTGTATCCAGTCCACGGATCATCCATTACTTGTGGGATATTCTCCTTCCCAACAGGAAGCTGCAAGAGGATCACCCACAGCAGAGCTGTCTATATAGCTCCTCCCCTAACTGCCACCTCCAGTCATTCTCTTGCAGCTCTCGACAAGGGAAGTCGCATAGAGAGATGTGGTGACTTAGTGTAGTTTATCTTCAATCAAAAGTTTGTTATTTTTAAATGGTACTGGAGTTGTACTGTTTTTTACCTCAGGCAGAAATTAGAAGAAGTGTTTTGCCTGAGGTTTTTGATGATCTTAGCAGGTTGTAACTAAGATCCACTGCTGTTCTCACACATAACTGAAGAGATGGGGAAACTTCAGCTGGGGGAACGGCCTGCAGAATTAACTGCCTTGAGGTATGTTCAGTATATTTTTTTCTAGAGAGATAATAAGAAGTCTAGAAAATGCTGACAGTGCCTGATATATTTGAGGTAAGCCTGATTGCAGTGATTTAATAACGACTGGCATCATGCTTGCAGTAAAGGGTAATTTTCATGTTAATTGCTCTAATAACTTAGTATGTGAAACGTTTACATGTATTATAAGGAACGTTTTTTACTAAGGGTGATAAATCTGTATTTGGGGCCTTGTTTTCCACATGGCTGTTATTTGACTCCTAGGAGTAGTTTTTTAGGCCCTCTGACTTTCAGTGCATGGTGGGAGGGGCCTATTTTCGCTCTCTAATTGCGCAGTAACTTTTCAACTCTGAGACATCCAGCTTCCCTGAAGGAGTCTCCTGACATATTGGACCTCTCTAAAGGGTTTTTGTGCCTACAAAAGTCGTTTTATGGGAAGGTAGGAGCCACAGTAGAGGTGTGGCAGTTTGCCTGTGACTGTTATAACGGTTTCTACAGTTTTTTGGCTTCGTTTTTGAGCCTGAGGGGTTAATCATCCATTTGCAAGCGGGTGCAATGCTATTTTACCCTAGTACATACACTGTTAAAATTTCAAAAAGTTAACTGCTTTTTTTCACTGTTTTGCAGTTTTTATGTTTGTTTTTTTCTCTTAAAGGCACAGTACCGTTTTTTATATTCTGCTTTTATACATTAATTAAAGTGTTTTCAAAGCTTGCTGGTCTCATTACTAGTCTGTTAAACATGTCTGACATAGAGGAAACTCCTTGTTCATTATGTTTAGAAGCCATTGTGGAACCCTCTCTTAGAATGTGTACCAAATGCACTGATCTTACTATAAGTTATAAAGATCATATTCTGGCTTTAAAAGATTTATCACCAGAGGAAACTGACAAGGGGGAAGTTATGCCGACTAACTCTCCCCACGTGTCAGAACCTATGGCTCCCGCTCAAGGGACGCCCGCTCAAGAGGCGCCAAGTACATATAGAGCGCCCATAGCGTTTACCTTACAAAACATGGCGGCAGTTGTGGATCATACCCTTACAGCGGTATTGTCCAAACTACCAGGGTTACAAGGAAAGCGAGACAGCTCTGGGGCTAGAAAAAATACAGAGCACTCTGACGCTTTAGTAGCTATGTCTGATATCCCCTCACAATATGCAGAGGCTGAGGAAGGAGAGCTTCTATCTGTGGGTGATTTTTCTGACTCAGGAAAGATAATTCAACCTGATTCTGATATGTCTACATTTAAATTTAAGCTTGAACACCTCCGCGTGTTGCTCAGGGAGGTTTTAGCTGCTCTGAATGACTGTGACACCATTATGGTCCCAGAGAAATTGTGTAGATTGGATAAATACTATGCAGTGCCTGTTTACACTGATGTTTTTCCAATACCTAAGAGGTTTTCAGAAATTATTACTAAGGAATGGGATAGACCAGGTGTGCCGTTCTCTCCCCCCCTCCTGTTTTTAAAAAGATGTTTCCCATAGATGCCTCTACACGGGACTTATGGCAAACGGTCCCTAAGGTGGAGGGAGCAGTCTCTACCCTAGCTAAGCGTACAACTATCCCAGTCGAGGACAGTTGTGCTTTCCTAGATCCAATGGATAAAAAGTTAGAGGGTTACCTTAAGAAAATGTTTATTCAACAGGGTTTTATTCTCCAGCCTCTTGCATGCATTGCCCCTGTCACTGCTGCTGCAGCCTTCTGGTTTGAGTCTCTGGAAGAGGCTCTACAGGTAGAAACCCCATTGGATGATATCCTTGACAAGCTTAAAGCTCTTAAGCTAGCCAATTCATTTGTTTCTGACGCCGTTGTTCATTTAACCAAACTAACGGCTAAGAACTCAGGTTTTGCTATCCAAGCGCGTAGGGCGTTATGGCTTAAATCCTGGTCAGCTGACGTTACTTCAAAGTCTAAGCTTCTCAACATTCCCTTCAAGGGGCAGACCCTATTCGGGCCCGGACTGAAGGAGATCATTTCTGATATTACTGGAGGAAAAGGTCACGCCCTTCCTCAGGATAGGTCCAACAAATTAAGAACCAAACAGACTAATTTTCGGGCCTTTCGAAACTTCAAGACTGGCGCAGCATCAACTTCCTCTAATACAAAGCAAGAGGGAAATTTTGCCCAGTCCAAGCCGGTCTGGAGACCTAACCAGGCTTGGAACAAAGGAAG
Organism: Bombina bombina; assembly: GCF_027579735.1. NCBI lineage: Eukaryota > Metazoa > Chordata > Amphibia > Anura > Bombinatoridae > Bombina > Bombina bombina. Next base: position 774,794,565 of record NC_069504.1, read on the forward strand.
GCAGGCCAAAAAGTCTGCTGCTGCCTCTAAGACAGCATGAAAGATCAGCCCCCGATCCGGTAACAGATCTAGTAGGGGGCAGACTTTCTCTCTTCGCCCAGGCTTGGGCAAGAGATGTCCAGGATCCCTGGGCGTTGGAAATTGTGGACTTCTGGACTTCAAAGCTTCTTCCCCAAAAGGAAGATTTCACCTCTCACAATTATCTGCAAACCAGCTAATGAGAGAGGCACTCTTACATTGTGTTCAAGACCTCATAGTTATGGGAGTGATCCACCCAGTTCCAAAGGAGGAACAGGGGCAAGGCTTCTATTAAAATCTGTTTGTGGCTCCCAAGAAAGAGGGAACCTTCAGACCAATCTTAGATCTCAAGATCCTAAACAAATTTCTCAGGGTCCCATCCTTCAAAATGGAGACTATTCGAACCATCCTACCTATGATCCAGGAGGGTCAATATATGACTACCATGGACTTAAAGGACTTAAAGGATGCTTATCTTCACATTTCGATACACAGAGATCATCATCGGTTTCTCAGGTTCGCCTTTCTAGACAGGCATTACCAGTTTGTAGCTCTTCCCTTTGGGTTAGCTACGGCACCAAGAATCTTTACGAAGGTTCTGGGGTCACTTCTGGCGGTCCTAAGGACGCGGGGTATAGCAGTAGCCCCTTACCTAGACGACATTCTGATACAGGCGTCGAATTTTCAAATTTCCATACGGACATTGTTCTGGCATTCCTGAGGTCTCATGGGTGGAAAGTGAACGAAGAAAAGAGTTCTCTATCCCCTCTCACAAGAGTTTCCTTCCTGGGAACTCTCATAGATTCTGTAGAAATGAAAATTTACCTGACAGAGGCCAGGTTGTCAAAACTTCTAAATTCCTTCCGTGTTCTTTATTTTACTTCTCGCCCTTCAGTGGCTCAGTGTATGGAAGTAATCGGCTTAATGGTAGCGACAATGGACATAGTGCCGTTTGCCCACCTACATCTCAGACCGCTGCAACTCTGCATGCTCAGTCAGTGGAATGGGGATTACACAGATTTGTCCCCTCTACTAAATCTGGATCAAGAGACCAGGGATTCTCTTCTCTGGTGGCTATCTCGGGTCCATCTGTCCAAAGGTATGACCTTCCGCAGGCCAGATTGGACAATAGTAACAACAGATGCCAGCCTTCTGGGCTGGGGTGCAGTCTGGAACTCCCTGAAGGCTCAGGGATCGTGGAATCAGGAGGAGGCACTCCTTCCGATAAACATTCTGGAACTAAGAGCAATATTCAATGCTCTTCAGGCTTGGCCTCAGCTAGCTGCGGTCAGGTTCATCAGATTTCAGTCGGACAACATCACGACTGTAGCTTACATCAACCATCAAGGGGGAACAAGGAGTTCCCTAACAATGTTGGAAGTTTCAAAGATAATTCTATGGGCAGAGATTCACTCTTGCCATCTATCAGCTATCCATATCCCAGGAGTAGAGAACTGGGAGGCGGATTTTCTAAGTCGACAGACTTTTCATCCGGGGGAGTGGGAGCTCCATCCGGAAGTATTTGCACAGTTGATTCAACTTTGGGGCAAACCAGAACTGGATCTCATGGCGTCTCGTCAGAACGCCAAGCTTCCTTGTTACGGATCCAGGTCCAGGGATCCCAAGGCAGCACTGATAGATGCTTTAGCAGTGCCTTGGTCCTTCAACCTGGCTTATGTGTTTCCACCGTTTCCTCTGCTCCCTCGTCTGATTGCCAAGATCAAACAGGAGAGAGCTTCGGTGATTTTGATAGCACCTGCGTGGCCTCGCAGGACTTGGTATGCAGATCTGGTGGACATGTCATCCTTTCCACCATGGACTCTGCCGCTGAGACAGGACCTTCTACTTCAGGGTCCTTTCAACCATCCAAATCTAATTTCTCTGCGTCTGACTGCTTGGAGATTGAACGCTTGATTTTATCAAAGCGTGGTTTCTCCGAGTCGGTCATTGATACATTAATACAGGCGCGAAAGCCTGTCACCAGGAAAATCTATCATAAGATATGGTGTAAATATCTTCATTGGTGTGAATCCAAGGGTTACTCATGGAGTAAAGTCAGGATTCCTAGGATATTATCTTTTCTCCAAGAAGGATTGGAGAAGGGTTTGTCAGCTAGTTCCTTAAAGGGACAGATTTCTGCTCTGTCTATTCTTTTGCACAAACGTCTGGCTGAGGTTCCAGATGTTTAGGCGTTTTGTCAGGCTCTGGTTAGAATCAAGCCTGTGTTTAAACCTGTTGCTCCGCCATGGAGTTTAAATTTAGTTTTTAAAGTTCTTCAAGGGGTTCCGTTTGAACCTTTGCATTCCATAGATATTAAGCTCTTATATTGGAAAGTTCTGTTTTTAGTAGCTATCTCCTCGGCTCGAAGAGTTTCGGAGTTATCTGCTTTACAATTCGATTCCCCTTATCTCATTTTCCATGCAGATAAGGTAGTGTTACGTACCAAACCTGGTTTTCTGCCTAAGGTGGTATCTAATAAAAATATCAATCAGGAGATTGTTGTTCCGTCACTGTGTCCTAATCCTTCTTCAAAGAAGGAACGTCTATTACACAATCTTGACGTGGTTTGCGCTTTAAAATTTTATTTACAAGCTACTAAAGATTTTCGTCAAACATCTGCATTGTTTGTTGTCTACTCTGGACAGAGGAGAGGCCAAAAGGCTTCAGCAACTTCTCTATCTTTTTGGCTAAGAAGTATAACCCGCTTAGCTTATGAGACTGCTGGCCAGCAGCCTCCTGAAAGAATTACAGCTCATTCTACTAGAGTGGTAGCTTCCACATGGGCTTTTAAGAATGAGGCTTCTGTTGAACAGATTTGTAAGGCGGCGACTTGGTCTTCGCTTCATACTTTTTCTAAATTCTACAAATTTGATACTTTTGCTTCTTCGGAGGCTATTTTTGGGAGAAAGGTCTTACAGGCAGTGGTGCCTTCCGTTTAAGCGCCTGCCTTGTCCCTCCCTTCATCCGTGTCCTATAGCTTTGGTATTGGTATCCCACAAGTAATGGATGATCCGTGGACTGGATACACCTTACAAGAGAAAACTAAATTTATGCTTACCTGATAAATTTATTTCTCTTGTGGTGTATCCAGTCCACGACCTGCCCTGTCATTTTAAGGCAGGTGTTTTTTATTTTTAAACTACAGTCACCACTGCACCCTATGGTTTCTCCTTTCTCTTGCTTGTCTTCGGTCGAATGACTGGAGGTGGCAGTTAGGGGAGGAGCTATATAGACAGCTCTGTGGGGGGGATCCTCTTGCAGCTTCCCGTTGGGAAGGAGAATATCCCACAAGTAATGGCTGATCCATGGACTGGATACACCACAAGAGAAATAAATTTATCAGGTAAGCATAAATTTTGTTTTTTTACTTCTTGCCTGCTTTTTAAGGCAGACTTCCCTTTACGCCATAGCATCGCCGCATTACACAGCTTCTAAGCTTAGCTAGGGTACAGTGATTCAGACCAATCCCAGGACAGCTGTTTTGTGGTTATTGCTGGGAGTAGGTTGAATCACTGGGAGTAGGTTGAATCACTGCTTTATAAAGTTGTTTTCTGGGGGATTATACTAGGTATCTTTACAAATTACATTACACTATGTATTTTTTCTATGTGAAAAAAGCCTGTCAGTTTCAAAAAGTGGGACAGATATGTAAGCTCCCTGGTTATTGGTGAAGCTCTCTCACAACTCTCATAAAAATCTCTAAGCATTTTACACCTCCAGTTCTTACTGATTTATTTGCCTGCTGTATGTATGTGAAGTCTGTTAAAAGTTCACAATACAGGGAGTGCAGAATTATTAGGCAAATGAGTATTTTGACCACATCATCCTCTTTATGCATGTTGTCTTACTCCAAGCTGTATAGGCTTGAAAGCCTACTACCAATTAAGCATATTAGGTGATGTGCATCTCTGTAATGAGAAGGGGTGTGGTCTAATGACATCAACACCCTATATCAGGTGTGCATAATTATTAGGCAACTTCCTTTCCTTTGGCAAAATGGGTCAAAAGAAGGACTTGACAGGCTCAGAAAAGTCAAAAATAGTGAGATATCTTGCAGAGGGATGCAGCACTCTTAAAATTGCAAAGCTTCTGAAGCGTGATCATCGAACAATCAAGCGTTTCATTCAAAATAGGCAACAGGGTCGCAAGAAGTGTGTGGAAAAACCAAGGCGCAAAATAACTGCCCATGAACTGAGAAAAGTCAAGCGTGCAGCTGCCAAGATGCCACTTGCCACCAGTTTGGCCATATTTCAGAGCTGCAACATCACTGGAGTGCCCACAAGCGCAAGGTGTGCAATACTCAGAGACATGGCCAAGGTAAGAAAGGCTGAAAGACGACCACCACTGAACAAGACACACAAGCTGAAACGTCAAGACTGGGCCAAGAAATATCTCAAGACTGATTTTTCTAAGGTTTTATGGACTGATGAAATGAGAGTGAGTCTTGATGGGCCAGATGCATGGGCCCGTGGCTGGATTGGTAAAGGGCAGAGAGCTCCAGGCTGACTCAGACGCCAGCAAGGTGGAGGTGGAGTACTGGTTTGGGCTGGTATCATCAAAGATGAGCTTGTGGGGCCTTTTCGGGTTGAGGATGGAGTCAAGCTCAACTCCCAGTCCTACTGCCAGTTTCTGGAAGACACCTTCTTCAAGCAGTGGTACAGGAAGAAGTCTGCATCCTTCAAGAAAAACATGATTTTCATGCAAGACAATGCTCCATCACACGCGTCCAAGTACTCCACATCGTGGCTGGCAAGAAAGTGTATAAAAGAAGAAAATCTAATGATATGGCCTCCTTGTTCACCTGATCTGAACCCCATTGAGAACCTGTGGTCCATCATCAAATTTGAGATTTACAAGGAGGGAAAACAGTACACCTCTCTGAACAGTGTCTGGGAGGCTGTGGTTGCTGCTGCACGCAATGTTGATGGTGAACAGATCAAAACACTGACAGAATCCATGGATGGCAGGCTTTTGAGTGTCCTTGCAAAGAAAGGTGGCTATATTGGTCACTGAATTGTTTTTGTTTTGTTTTTGAATGTCAGAAATGTATATTTGTGAATGTTGAGATGTTATATTGGTTTCACTGGTAAAAATAAATAATTGAAATGGGTATATATTTGTTTTTTGTAAAGTTGCCTAATAATTATGCACAGTAATAGTCACCTGCACACACAGATATCCCCCTAAAATAGCTCTAACTAAAAACAAACTAAAAACTTCTTCCAAAACTATTCAGCTTTGATATTAATGAGTTTTTTGGGTTCATTGAGAACATGGTTCTTGTTCAATAATAAAATTAATCCTCAAAAATACAACTTGCCTAATAATTCTGCACTCCCTGTACACTTGTTAACTGACAAAAAGGTAATGTATACTAAACTATAGGCTAATACAAGTTAAACTGTAGTGAAAACATTTCAGTTGAATTTGTATTTTCTGCAAGCAGAGAATGTAATCTCTTCTGTATCCCAAGAGCTTCATTACATTCTATAATAAGCAGCTCTGATCTCTGCGTGTGTCCTTTTTTTTTTAGAGAGAGAATAAAAGGGACCTGATACCTAAATGTTGAATCACTTTAAAGTGATGCAGCATATATCTAAAAAGCTGACTAGAAAATATCACCTGTACATCCCTACATAAAAAAGGAAGATATTTTTCCTCAGTAGCCACATTACATTGTAAAGGGAATGTAGGCATCAAATCAGTATACTGGTAACAAGTCTGGCAAAAAAGCATGCATCTGGCACAGTCTCTTTATTTCCCTCCTCAGCTTTTTAAGGAAGTTACTATGAAATCTTTTGAGATTTCAGTGAAATTGCATGAGGTCACAGTAAAGCAAAGTGGCAATTAAGCACTGATGAAGCTGATTTTCATTTTTTTCTTTTTCACCATGCAGCTAGTAAAAATAGTACCTCTGAATAACAGAGCATTTACTCTGGTGAGCTGAAGGTTATAGATTTCAATCTACCAAAGGTCATTAGATCAAGTCAGAATTAAATTTTCATGAAAATAAATTCAGCCACATCAGCTGTATTACCTTCTTAAAATCCCAGTTATGGGCTAAGTTACGAGTGGAGCGGTATTTTGTGCTTCTGCTCGTGTGTTAACTGTGCTTGAAGTAAACATATTCCTTCATAGAAGTCAATGAAGAAAGCAAAGTGTAAAAAACCTGATCTCATTTTCCTAAGCACGCTAACCCTACATTAAAATATTAATATTTCACATTCCAATGTTCTTCACATAACAGAATATGTTCTATTTATTCATAAATACATATATATATATATATATATATATATATAGTATATATATATGATTTTTTTGGTACAATATGTATTTATAGATATATATAGATAATTATATATAGGTATAGATTTACATAGATATATATAGGTATAGCTATTTTTAAATACATAGAACATATTCTATGTGCAGAACATTGGAATGTGAAATATTTACAGTAAATACACAGTATAACATTTGAATATTGCATAAATATTCTGTAAAAATGTTTCATCTACTTGACTACAAAGGGTTCCAATGCAAATGTATACATATGTATGTATATGTATTTATGTGTTTATGTGTTTATATGTATATATATATATATATATATATATATATATATATATGTGTGTATATATGTTTGTAAATACATATATACACATATAAATACATATGTACACACATATAAACACATATATATATATTTCTTTCCTAAGATATGGGGAGTTCACGGAATCATCAATTACTAGTGGGAATATCACTCCTGGCCAGCAGGAGGATGCAAAGAGCACTACAGCAAAGCTGCTATATATGTCACTTCTCTTACCCATAATCCCTAGTCATTCTCTTTGCCTGCGGTGCAAGGAGGAGGTGAAGTTTTGGTGTCTGATCTACAATCAAGATTTTTTTATTTTAAAGCAGAGTAGGTTTGCTCTGATCTTTCAAAAGGGTCTAGCCTTAGCCCATGTCAGTCTCTTCAGTAGGGCAATGGTGGCTTTTAAGCAATTGGGAACTTGTGGGGTACAATCCTCACTGCGTTTTCCCAAAACATTTTTCTGCCTTATTTAGATAGCCTGAGTAAGTTAACTCAGTCTTTCTGTATTTCTACAGGTCCATGTGAGGGATGGCATCCTCTCAAACCAGGTGAGCTGTCCTGCTGCCGGACAGATAAATATTTAGGTAAGTGCCAGTTTTATTTTTCTATGTAGCAGAGAAGAATTTGGCACTTATTCAGCTGAAACACTGCAGGGATGTTTTTATGGCAGTTTTTGCAGGCACTGTTAGTGTGAAGAGTTATTTATTTTATTGATGGCTCAGTGAAGATCCGTTTTTAGTAACGGATTATGTACTTTTTTGGGGCGTTTTATTGTTTGTTTTTAAGCCTGTTTTTCAAGAAAGTTGTTTTAAAAAAAAAAAAATAGCTTTTTTGTCAGCTGTAGGACCGCTCCTTTTAGGGAGGTTCTGATTCTGTGATGTCAGTTTTTTGGTACTTTTCTTCACTTCCTGTAAGAGTGAGGTGTGCATATTTCAGATGGCTCTATTGTTTAGAAGGCTTCTTGCTGTTTTTGCTTCTCTGGAAATCCGGATTGTAAACGGGATAATTTTTTCCCTCAGTTTGCTGCGGGTTGCAAGACAGGTAAGGCACCTCAGTAATTTTGCTGAGGTGTAGAGTGTTGCCTGGGGTATGTTTTCTTGATTTGGTAAATTTAAAGGGAACATTTATTTAAGAATGCTTTTTGGTTCTGTATTATATCCTTTGTTAAAAGATATATATATAAAAAAAAAAGTAAAAAAAAGAAAAAAAAAGTTAAATTTTAATTTGCTTCTTTTTTTTGTATTATGGATCAGGAGGCTGTGCAGGATGTTACCTGTAGCTTATGTTTTAATGCCCAGGTGGAACCCCCAGTACCTTTTTGTTCTTCATGTATTGAAAGATCTTTAGATTATAGAAATAGACTTTTTGACCGTGAGCCATCATTAGAAAAGGTGGAGGCTATTTAGGTTTCACGTGTGCCGCAGCTTTCTCCTCAAGCATCCCAATCCTATTCATCTGCACATGCAGTGCCCTGCATTTCCTCACATGCACCATCTGGAGTTACTTTGCAAGATATTGCTGCCCAGGTATCTTCTGCGGTATCTGAGGCGCTGTCTGTTTTTCCCATTCTGCGGGGAAAATGCAAAAGGAAACTTAAAGAAACAGTAAGTAAGGTTTCTGATCCTGAAGTGGCTAATCAAAGTATTTCCTCTCAGAAGTCTGAGGATGAAGATTCTTCGGGTGCATCTGAGGGTGAAATTTTGGATTCAGGCAGTATAATTCCTTGTGTCTTTCAGATTTAAGCTAGAACACCTCCGCTTGTTACTTAAGGAGGTTTTGGCTACCTTGGATGACTCAGATACTACTATCGTTGTTAACCCTAAGAAGTCTAGTAAACTGAACAAATATTTTGATGTTCCTTCTGCGGTGGAGATATTTCCTGTTCCAGACCGTGCTTCTGAGATTATTGCACGGGAGTTTGAGAGACCTGGTATTCCTTTTTCTCCATCTCCTATTTTTTAATTTTTTTTTCCTATAGCTGACTCTATTAAGGAGTCGTGGCAAATGGTTCCTAAGGTGGAAGGAGCTATTTCCACTTTGGCTAAGAGGACCACTATTCCCATAGAGGATAGTTGTTCTTTTAAGGATCCAATGGATAAGAAATTGGAGGCATTATTAAAGAAAATGTATGTTAACCAACGTCTTCAATGGCAGCCTGCGGTGTGTATTGTTACTGTTACCAGCACTGCAGCTTACTGGTTTGATGCTTTGTCTGATTCTATTAAGACAGATACTCCTCTTGATGAGATCCAGGACAGGATTAAGGCTCTTAAGTTAGCTAATTCCTTTATTACGGATGCTTCCTTACAGGTCATTAAACTGGGAGCAAATATGTCTGGTTTTGCGGTTCTAGCTCGCAGAGCCCTTTGGTTAAAGTCCTGGTCTGCGGATGTTTCTTCTAAGTCTGTTATTAGCTATTCACTACAAGGGTAAGACCTTGTTTGGGCCTGGTTTGGCTGAAATTATTTCATATATCACAGGAGGAAAGTGATCTTTTCTTCCTCAAGATTGAAAGAATAAGCAGAAAGGACGTCAGAGTAATTTTTGTTCCTTTCGTAAGTTTAGAGGTAAACCCTCCGCTTCCTCTTCCAAGCAGGAATTCTCCAAGTCTTCCTCGAAGTCTGGTCAGTCTTGGAACAAGGGGAAACAGTCTATGAAGCCTGTGGCTGACTCCAAGTCAGCATGAAGGGTCGGACACCGATCCAGGAATGGATCTAGTAGGGGGCAGGTTTTCTCAGTTTGCTCAGGCTTGGATACAAGATGTCCCAGACCTGTGGGCCGTGGAAATTGTATCTCAGGGGTACAAGATGGAACTCAAGACTTTTCCTCCAAGAGGCAGGTTTCTTCTCTCAAGATTATCTGTAGACCAGATAAAGAGAGGGGCGTTCTTAAATTGTATCAAGGATCTTTTTGCCCTAGGAGTTATAGTTCCAGTTCCTCTGCAAATCTGTTTGTGGTTCCCAAGAGGGGACTTTCTGACCTATTTTAGACCAAAAGTGTTTAAACAAGTTCCTTAGAGTACCGCCCTTCAAGATGGAGACTATACGTTCCATTCTTCCTTTGGTTCAAGAAGGTCAGTTTATGACAACCATATACTTAAAGGATGCGTACCTTTATGTTTCCATTCACTGGGATCATCACAAGTTTCTAAGGTTTGCTTTCTTAGACAATCATTTCCAGTTTGTGGCTCTTCCTTTTGGCCTTGCCACAGCTCCCAGAATTTTTTCAAAGGTCCTGGGGGCTCTTTTGGCAGTGATCCGGTCTCGGAGCATTGCCGCTGTGCCTTATTTGGTTGACATTCTGGTTCAGGCGCCGTCTTTTCAACAAGCAAGCTCTCATACAGAGATTCAGTCTTTTCTTCGCTCCCACTGTTGGAAGGTAAATCTGGGAAAAAGTTCTCTGATTCCAGTCACAAGAGTAGTGTTTTTAGGGACCATAATAGACTCCCTACTAATGAAGATATTTCTGACAGAGGTCAGAAAAACAAAGATCTTTGACTCTTGTCTTGTCCTTCAGTCCTCTCCTCAGCCATCAGTGGCTCTATGTATGGAGGTAATTGGTCTGATGGTAGCTATGGACATCATTCCGTTTGCTCTGTTCCATTTCAGACCTCTGCAGTTATGCATGTTAAGGCAATGGAACGGGGACTATGTGGATCTGTCACCGTAAATAGTTCTGGATCAGGTGACAAGGGACTCTCTTCCGTGGTGGTTGTCTCAGGAATACCTCTCCCAGGGAACTTGCTTTCGCAGACCTTCCTGGGTGATCGTGACCATGGATGCATTGAAGACTCAGAATCTTTGGACTCGGGAGGAGTCAGTTCTCTCTGTAAACATTCTAGAACTGAGAGCGATTTTCAATGCTCTACTGGCCTGGCCTTAGTTAGCCTTAGCCTGGTTTATCAGGTTCCAGTAGGACAACTTAACATCGGTGGCGTACATCAACCACCAGGGGGGAACTCGGAGTTCCTTCGCCATGGCATAGGTGGCCCGGATAATCCAATGGGTGGAGTTTCACAACTGTTGTCTTTCTGCGATCCACATCCCAGTAGTGGACAATTGGGAGGTGGATTATCTGAGCTGACAGACCTTTCATCCGGGGGAGTGGGAACTCCATCTGGAAGTATTTTCCAGTTTAATCCTCAATTGGGGGCAGCCAGAACTTGATTTCATGGCTTCTCGGCAGAATGCCAAGCATCTGAGGTACGGCTTGAGCTCAAGGGATCCACAGGCTTTCTTGATACTCTGGTGGTCCCTTGGAATTTCAGTCTAGCATACATATTTCCTCCGTTCGCTCTCCTGCCAAGAGTCATTGCTCGGATCAAGCAGGAGAGGGCGTCGGTGATTCTCATAGCGCCGGCGTGGCCTCGCAGGATCTGGTATGCAGATCTAGTGGAATGGTGTCCAGTTTGATTTTGCCTATGGAAGCTGCCACCTATACAGATCTTGTCAATACTGTAGCATTTGCTATATAAAAGCTATCTAATCAAGAGATAGTGGCAGTGGAGGTAGAAGAAAATGTGTCCCTGCGGTTACTTTAAAGGAACAGTCTACACTAGAATTTTTATTGTTTAAAAAGATAGATAATCCCTTTATTACCCATTCCCTAGTTTTTCACAACCAACAGAGTTAAATAAATACACTTTTTACCTCTGTGATTACCTTGTATCTAAGCCTCTGCAAACTGCCCCCAAATTTCAGTTCTTTTGACAGACATCCAGTTTAGCCAATCAGAGCTGGCTCCCTTGATCTCCACGTGCGTGAGCACAGTGTTATCTATATGACACACATGAACTAACATCCTCTAGTGGTGAAAAACTGTCAAAATGCCCTGAGAGAAGAGGCAGCCTTCAAAGGCTTAGAAATTAGCATATGAACCTCCTAGGTTTAGCTTTTAAATAAGAATACCAAGAGAACAAAGCAAAATTGGTGATAAAAGTAAATTGTTTAAAATTACTATTCTCTATCTCTCTCTATTCTAGACTGTCCCTTTAAGTACAAAAAGGCTGCTTGCCTGAGCATATTATACCTTTTAAGGAAATTATGTGCTTAATATTAACTGCTCTATGGGTGCAGAGCATTTCTTATTTCCCACAATATTACTTTAAATTAATGTTTTAAGCACATTCCCCTACTTAGTAACCTGACAAGGATATTTACTTGCCACAGTCCAATTTGTACTTTCCAATAGCTAGTGGGCGAGTGAAATTTTTGAGCCCTGTATATTATATATATATATATATATATATGATGAAGTGCATGTGCGCATGCGCGAAACGCATCAGGTGTTAAGCCTTTGTTATCACCTAAGCATCAGCACCTTTGCTTGAATAAATCTACTTTGAACCTGCCTTTTGGATTTAGCATCAGCCTCCTTTTTTCTCCTTTTGGGGGGACTTTCTATTGCTATATATATATATATATATATATATATATATATATATATATAAACAAAAAACAGATGAATACAGCGCTATAAATGTAGATAGTCCCCAATCAAGAAAAGAAAAGTACCAGTACTGTCCTATATTTATAGGTTTCCCTGTGATATTCCAATGACACCAAATCTTTGATATCTGGAGGGAAGAGAGGGTTCTTTTCTTCTACCTGCAGCCAACTCCCAGAAAAACGAAATCCCCCTGTAGACAGGAGAGCTTCTTGGAACAAATCTAAAACAGAAGAGGGAAGGGCGCACAGCAAAAAAAGCCTCCTGGTGTAGTATGTCAAGATATTTCTTATATATAGTGTGATGCAGTGACAAATGAACACTCACATGTTATAACCTCAACTCTATGAGGTATAGATAAGACACGAATCAATTATCCACTTGGGAAAAGGCAATCCAGACCAGCGTTCCCTCTAAGGCCAGTTTTGTGTGCGGCCCAGCAGTGAAACAGTTAATTAGTCAACCACACCCTGCAATTAGCAAACACTGCACAATGCTGATGGCAAGTTATGGTTCTCTTGTTAACTGTTTCACTGCTGGGCTGCACACAAAACTGTACTTAGAGGGAACACTGATCCAGACCCCTTTCTGCGTTCAGCCTCCTACTCTCTCTTCAGACAGTGTGTACACCCTTCCAGCAGAAGATCAACCACTTCAAAAAGATGTCAGCACAGTTCTTTTTATCTAGAACAAAAGAGGGAGGGTGCAGCAGAAACAAGGACCTCCTGGTGTAGTATGTCAAAATATATGGGGGTATATTAGAATGCAGTGACAAATGAACACTCACATGTTTCAACCTCAGCTTTATGAGGTATAGATAAGACACATAGAAAACGATTATCCACTTAGGGAAAAGGCAATCCAAACCCTTTCTGCTTCCAAGCTCTTTCCTTTTTCCTCTGGTAGTGTATTCACCCCTTCAGCAGAGGATTTGACCCTTTTAAACAGATGTCAGCACAATCCTTCTTAAAAAGGTGCTAAAGCAGATCTCCACAGGGGATGGCAAAAACGGTTATATATACCAGTGGGATTGGATGTATAAAATGTACTTTTATTAAATGATTTCACAATTGATGCTTTAAAAGTCCTAATATAACCGTGTTAAAAACCTTGAGGTAAAAAACATAAAGCCTAAAACAGTCCTGCAAAATTTCAAAACCAAAGTCCTTGTTTTTAAAAGTCTTGAACAAGTGTCCCAAAAATTGAAGCACCTAATGCATGAAAGTCACTTGCTTAAACCTTATGCATGAAAGTCACTTGCTTAAACCTTTATCTTACAGTTCGTATGCATATATTTTGTTAAATGCAACAAATTGTTATATGTTTGTGCTTTTGCACTGGTAGCAAACCTGGCAAAGCGTGTGTTCGTGCCGTAGCACTCTGTTTCAATTGCGTCTGTCGAGGGGGCGTGGCCTGACGTGTTTCGTGACTCGATTGTTCACTTCATCAGAGGTAGGGTACGCCCCCCCTAAGCCTCCTATTTATGTCACTCAAAAACGTCAGTAGTGATTTAACACCTCCATCTTTGTTTTGGGAGGAGGTGTGATTTTCTTAGCATTTGATGTGTTTGTTTTAAGGGCAAATCAGCCTACTTATAAACAAAAATCACTTTGTCCCCTCATATTCCTATAACTGTGCATATTTGCTAAACCTTCTTACCTGCATGCATTTGCAGGAATCTTCATATATTTAGGTTAAAATTATGTATAAATATATAAAAAAGTTATATTAAAAATTACAATCATTCTCATTTATATCCATACATGTGAGCCAATGTTATTAAAATCATCTGCCCAAAATATGACGTTCTTTAACCCTATAAAAAAATGTTCTCTCTGCATGTTTGTTTACATACACTTATGACCAATATATTCATATTTTACTCTGTTACTCTTCTTGGTGTTACTCCCTCAGTTACTTCTACTATGTGTTTAACCATTCCATATGTATTACATATATACTCACTTCTCACAGTTTTTTCCTATACCTATAAAAAAGCTGCCAGGTCTATGTCTTTATTTAAACCTTGTGGATCCAAGCTCTCCAAAGCGTGGATTCAGAAGGTCTCTCTCTTCCTGAGTTCCAATAATCTGCTCCCACCTCTGGGACCCACCTGTACCTGTTCTATTGCTTTTATGTAGAATTGTGAGGGATCTTTTTTGTGTACATTTGTAAAGTGTTTAATTAATGGGGTTTGTAACTTTCCTGCCTCTATATTTTTCATGTGTTCCAGACATCTCACCTTCAAAATTCTTTTTGTTCTTCCTATGTATTTTAGTGGGGTCTTACATTTACACTCAAACATGTAAACTACATAGTCTGACTTGCAATTCAACTTTCCTTTTATTAGACTTAATTTGTCTTCCCCTTCTATACCCGTATTCTTGTTGTAATTTTTTGAAGGGTGTATGTGATTGCAACATACACAGTTTTTTCTGAAACATTTGAAAAAACCTTGTATTTGGGGCATACCCCTGTTGTTCTCTTTTTTAGTTTTTGGCTCTCTGATGATGCTGGGAGCTATAATGTTCTTAATACATCTGTTTTTCTTAAAAATAACCTCCGGATGTCCCCAATTTGTATGTGGGGTGTCTAGAGGAGCAGATAATCTATGAAAATGACAACTTCAGAAATGAACATCTTATATTTTAGAAGAGGTATATAGATGATGTGTTGGTCATTTGGGACGGGGACTCAGTAAGTTGGTCCAATTTCATGGCAGAATTGAATTCAAATAATATGAATTTAAAATTCACGGGAGAGTCCAATGAAAATGAGTTCAGTTTCCTGGATCTTGTCCTCTTCAATTAAGGGGACAGGATAGGCACAAGAGGGTATAGGAAAGAGACAGACACCAATGGGTTTCTGGATGCCCGGAGTGGTCACCACCCTAGGTGGATTGAAAATGTGCCCTTTGGGCAATTTCAGAGGATAAGAAGAAATTGCAGTCACCTTGAAGATTTTGAAGAGGAAGCTAATAGGTTAAAAGTATGGTTTGAGGCCAAACATTTTAGACCAGAAAATATTGAAAAAGCCTATGAAAAAGCTAAAAATCAAAACAGGAATGATCTGATAATGGGCAAAAAAGGTATAGAAGGTTCTATGAATAGTGACCAAAATAATATGGGTACAGATAAAAATAAGGATAACAACACTAACAATAATGATAATAAAAATAAAAAGTCTCAGTTTTGTCACCACCTTCAATACCGGTTATACACAGGTTAAATCTATTTTCAAAAAGCATTGGAGTATACTTTTGAAAGACCCCTTATTAAAAGAAACCCTGGGTGGACATCCGGAGGTTATTTTTAAGAAAAACAGATGTATTAAGAACATTATAGCTCCCAGCATCATCAGAGAGCCAAAAACAAAAAAAGAGAACAACAGGGGTATGCCCCAAATACAAGTTTTTTTCAAATGTTTCAGAAAAAAATGTGTATGTTGCAATCACATACAATCTTCAAAAAATTACAACAAGAAAACGGGTATAGAAGGGGAAGACAAATTAAGTCTGGAGGTCCTCTGGGATAAGCTTTGCCTTTCCCTTTTTTAACTTGCTCACCCTCGTTGGTCTGGTAATTGCAGCATAATAATATATCTGTTAAAACTAACTTTAATTTAGCCCTCGGATTGTAAGGGCTTAGTCCATATTTATACTTATGCTGCTTGATACTTTAAATGCTGATTTCAGATTAATATAAAATCACAGCCTAACTTGGGTGCAGTTTTTTTAATTTTTAGCCTTTGCTAAATGTATGTGTGGTTAAATATATTATCTAGTTAATACATTTTAGTGTATGAATGGACAAGACATAATTTTCTTTTTTTCAAAATAATATAATTCTATCTCAGATTCTATCTCTGACTCTGATAGGGCTTAGTTGGTGAATGTCCTTTCTCACAGATTTAAGTTACCTACTCTTACTTGTAAGTCTATTTACAATTACTTGTTAGTTGTATTCTGTTTAAAAGGGTCAAATCCTCTGCTGAAGGGGTAAATACACTACCAGAGGAAAAAGGAAAGAGCTTGGAAGCAGAAAGGGGTTGGATTGCCTTTTTCCTAAGTGGATAATAGTTTTCTATGTGTCTTATCCATACCTCATAAAGCTGAGGTTGAAACATGTGAGTGTTCATTTGTCACTGCATTCTAATATACCCCCATATATTTTGACATACTACACCCGGAGGTCCTTGTTTCTGCTGCACCCTCCCTCTTTTGTTCTAGATAAAAAGAACTGTGCTGACATCTTTTTGAAGTGGTTGATCTTCTGCTGGAAGGGTGTACACACTGTCTGAAGAGAGAGTAGGAGGCTGAACGCAGAAACGGATCTGGATTGCCTTTTCCCAAGTGGATAATTGATTTGTGTCTTATCTATACCTCATAGAGTTGAGGTTATAACATGTGAGTGTTCATTTGTCACTGCATCACACTATATATAAGAAATATCTTGACATACTACACCAGGAGGCTTTTTTTGCTGTGCGCCCTTCCCTCTTCTGTTTTAGATATATATATATATATATATATATATATATATACACATACATATTTTTGACATGTATGTATCTAGACCTCATATCTTTGAGCCATTATAACTTTTTTGTGCTGCACATTCACATTTACTTTCAACTTGTAATACTAGAGCTTGTTTCGATATTGCTTGCACAAAACCATGTTAACCCGCTCCTCTTCTTCACAGAGCCCCGGACACTCCTTTTTTTTTTTTTTTTTAACTATTTAAAGGAAACATAAATACTGCAGAATTCGGCATTATTCCTTCATTTTCTTTAAATATAGTGCTGCAATTTGTTCGGATATTACAAAAATGCACATTTCTACTAATAATAGCTACAAAACTGGCAAATTTAATTTTTTTTCCAACGTTATGCAACTTTAAAATTGTAAATTTAAATAGTATCTTTGTTTAATATCACACTAAAGTTGCAGCAGAACAAATGCATATGTAACCATTCAGTTAGTAATAAAAATGGCGCAGACCCTTTATAAAATATCATGAACACTTTGAAAGGAAGAGACGGTGCTACAAATGGCACTGCCCAAAAGAAAGGGAAATACAGCACTCTTTTTGTAATTCAAGAATTAATATTCATGTTTCTGCCAATGATTCATAAAGAATTCTGATTGCAAATATAATATCATAAGTTACTCATCACGGGTCAAGAACAGTGCCCCCCAAAAAGAAACAATCATAAACCATATAGACAAATCAAATACAACATTGTGCAAAATAAAAAATATATTTACAACAAATTCATATAAGTGATGTCCAAGTAAGTACCACCCAAGTCATATAGCTGTACAACACCCTGCTGCACAAGACCGTGAGGAGCAGGAAACGTCTGGGCAGGTTACCAATAGGATCTATGTACACTGAAATGGCAGTAGCACTAGATAGAAGCTAGATGCCACCTGTACAGGAGAAAAAATTCAGTTCAGCAAAGCATCTGTGTAGTAGCTAAGCATATAAATACTTTAATATTATAGGCAAGATGATAGCAGTATCAATGGACAGCTAAGCAGAGTTGGTTAGTAGCAGTTTAGCAGCTGGATCCAGCAACGGCATCGTATAGTGCACATGTATTGCAGATATAAGTAAGGAACAAGACATTTATGCTTCATAAAGGGATAGCCAAACATATAAGCCAAGCAAAATCCACATTGTGGTGAAAGCAACAAATGATGCCTTTAACACTCCACTTCCTCAATTAGCAGTCAACACAATTATTGTACTGAGAGACAGTCACAGGGCAAAATCCATGTAAAATGCATATTCTCTCATCCATATAAGGAATTCCCAACTATTCTCTTGTACTGCTTTAAAGGGACATTAAACACTAAATACATGCTAGATAGAATGATGCATTCAAAGAAAAGATTAGTCCATGACTAACATGTAGATGTATTTTTTAAAGTTTCATTAGTTGTTTAAAAAGTGACAAAATAAGTGTAAAGTTTTAGTGTCTATAAAACACTGAGAGCTGCCATGTTGTAACTTGTGTTACCTTCTCTGCTGTGGCCAATTAGGGACAGTTATAAATAGGTCACTAGAGTGTGCAGCCAATGGTTGTGCTGGATTTAACAGTGTTCTGCACTTCCATTTCTAACAGGAACTGAAAAGTTCACAATTTCAGAATGGAATTACAGGCAAAGAGGACAAAATTAATAATGAATGTATATTGCAGAGTTGTTTTATTATATACAATTTATCATTTTATATTACCATCTCAAAGTGTTTAATGTCCCTTTAAGCCGTTGCAAAAGTACATTACCAACTGATTTTTGAAGAGTAGGAAAAATTGTTTCAGACACTATTAGCAATAAGACTAGAATCTATGCCAATGAAATATTTAATTTTTCTTCTTTTTTACCCCCCTCTTTTTCTCAGTTGTTGGCTAAGTTCCAGCATTATATGGAGTTTCCTTGGACCGGTTGGTGTATTCATTTTTGTGAGTTTATTAAGTTATGTCATATTTATCTTTGTATCTTTATTTCTATACCTAATATCTATTTATTATGGACCAGATTACAAGTGGCGGGCTAATGATAGTGTGCACGATAACTAAGTTCGCTAAGTTCGAGCTACCATTAGCTTTCCCTTTACAAGTAAGTGGTAAAGGGTTTTAACCAGAAAAAGGTTAGCGCACCTGGCTTTGCTCTAGCGCAGCATATATGTTCACTAGATATTGTGACCAAGCTAGTTTAAAAGTTATAGTTTGTGATTGAGCAAAAGACGAAACTGCGCTACAAAATTTAGCGTGCCTTCAGACCTGAAGTAAACTGTAAGAGTTAAAAAAAAAGTTGCACCAAACACATGTAAATCACATTAAAATAAAGTAGTACATACACATATATACACTTTTTAATACAAAATATCATATTAATTTTAATGAAAAGGTTTTAAAAAAAATTAAAGGGAATGTAGCAAAGCGTTTGACTGTAAATTACTGTAAAGTGCTCCAATCTGTGTGTGTGCGTATATATATATATATATATATATATATATATATATATAAAGGCAAAGTTCAGTATCTGCACTCTCACCATCTCTCCAGAAGAAGGGACATTACTAGTCCCGAAACATTACTATAATAAAATTTGTATTTGTTGTCAGAAGTCTAGTGAGTGCTTGGAATCATTTGCTGCTATATATATATATATATATATATATATATATATACACATATATACACATACTGTATATACTGTGTGTGTGTATATATATATATATATATATATATATATATATATAATGTGTGTGCACACGCGTGTGCATATATATATATATATATATATATATATGTAAAATATATATGTACATGTGTATATACTGTATATATGTCTGTGTCCATGTGTACATATGTATTTATGTATTTATATGTGTATATATGTATGTACAGACATATATACAGATATTAATACATAAATATATAATTACACATATATAGACATATAGAAGTGCATTGGAGCCCTTTGCAGTTAAAGGGACACTGAACCAAATTTTCTTCATTCTCTTGGTATCTTTATTTGAAAAGCAAGAATGTAAGTTTAGATGCCGGACCATTTTTGGTGAACACTGGGTTGTTCTTGCTGATTAGTGGATAAATTCACCCACCAATAAACAAGTGCTGTCCAGGGTCTGAACCAAAAATCGGCTGGCTCCTTAGCGTAGATGCCTTCTTTTTAAAAAAAAGATAGCAAGAGAACGAAGAAAAATAGATAATAGGAGTAAATTAGAAAGTTGCTTAAAATTGCATGCTCTATCTGAATCACAAAAGAAAAAAATTGGGTTCAGTGTCCCTTTAAGTAGATGAAAATTTTCAGTGCCGACAGCTTTAGTCTCCAAAATCTGCTTTTTTTAAATGCTACTTTTTTTATTTTTAAAAAAAGGAAGCTAACAATAAATTCTATAGAAAAGGGAAAGACATTTTAGAAATTAGACAATAACTTCAGCCCTTCAGTGAAGATGCTTACTACCAGCAATTAGATAAAGAAAATAGAACAATCAGACTAGAAATGGGAACTATAAAAAAGAAGAAATTAGAGAGGGATATAGATAGCGAAACAATTTGAATTATTTGAGATCTTTACAAACATTGAGAACAATTAATTTATTGATCTAACAGAAACAACTAACTTTGAAGTATTTCCTAACACTAGTACAATTGTTTCCAAATTATAAAGTTCATAATAGACTTGTGCGTGGCGAAAAATTTTTGTTTCGGTTCATTTCGGATCGATTCGGATGTTTTCTAATTTCGTTTTCGGATTGATTCAAATTCGGATACATTCGAATGCATTTGTTTCGGATTCGTTCGTATTAATTCGGATTCGAATAAATTCGGATGTATTCAGTTCGGATTCAATTTGTAAATTCGGAAGTTCGGTATGTATTAGGTGGGATGTGCTGTGTATTAGACTAGTATTATGTACTGTAATATTAGGTGTAACCCATAGCAGAGTGATATAACCTAATATAGTACAATACTAGTGTAATTGTGATTAGTCCATGGCCATCCGAATGTTACGAATAAATCCGAACTAATTCAGATTTATTCATTAGATTCGGTGCTACGGTAATTCGGAAATTCGAATCGATCCGAATCTCCGAATTTGACAAATTGGTCCGAATTTAAATTCAGAACGGAACGCATATGTCTAGTTCATAACTCAATAAACAAAGTAGGTTCAAATAAAAACCAATACCATGAAGTTAACAACGGGAAGAAAAGGAATAATATTCATACCAATGTAAACGCCAATTTCAATAGAAATAGAAATCAAGATTTCAGAAATATAGTAAACAGGGATGTTTTGACCTCTCAAGCAGTCATAAATAGGACACCAAGAGATTATATTAGGGAATATAATTATCTAAAATACAGGACAAACTCAAATTATCAACAATATAAAACAAATCAAAATCATTTTTAGAATTAAGGGAAAAAATTGAATTGTTTCTTAAACTTTATATCCCCCCCAATAAGAGAGGGGAGGGGGAACCATTTCAAAATCCATACACTACTCCCACAATTAAACCTAATTAATTTAATTAATTTAATTAAAGAGTAAAAACTTAAAACTGTAAAACTTGGACTATTGGTAGTTTAGTGTTAGATTAGGGGGTGTTTTTATTTTGGGGTGGCTTTTTTGTTTTTATAGGTGTATTAGATTAGGTTTAATTCTAATTAATTTAATTCAGAACATTTCAAAATCCAAAGACTACTCCCACAATAAGACCACAAAAGAGAAGAAAAGAAAATTAAAAAGAGGATGCAGATCAACGAGACGGAAGCAAGATAAGAAGGCAAAGCTGGCAAAAAAGGCAGCAATCATTTTAAATTTTGAAGAAAATGCTAAAGTTAAAATGTTTAATCTCTCCAATAGGGGTTTTAAAAGTTACAGGGCAAGAGATTCTAAAGAAAGGTCTATCATTTGCCTCTTACAAAAAACCTGATACATTCACTTTATTAGTAGATACAAGCAAATATGTAAGGAAACTCATTCTTCAAAGACATTTTTTTTTAATTCTAAGAAAGGGAGTCAGAATAAAGACATACAAACTAAAACCATTCCCATAAAAATTGGGGAAAACAGTCTGGTCACTCAAGGGGAGCAGGGCACTTTAAGAATCTTGGAAGATTTACTGTAAATAACAAATCTAATACTCAAAATGAATGTACAGAGATAGACAGGTTCCTACAAAGCTCTTTTAAACCCCAGTCAGTGTTTTATCCTCTACAACTGAAAGGCCAATATATTATACTATTTGAGGACTTAGTATTAAACTATTTAGAAAGGTATTGCAACCAAACAAGAGAAATGTAACTAAAAACCAAGAGAGCATATTAAAGAACTTTAGTGAGAATGACAATATAGTTTTTAGAGAAGCGGACAAGGGGGGTTCCATTGTAATACAAAACAGACTATATTTCATGGGAGAAGCTCTGAGAATCCTCTCAGACCTAGAAACATATGAACCCCTAAAAAAAGATCCTACACAAGAATATCTTAGGTACCGCAACTGATAAATTTAGCACACCAAAGAACCAACCTAATGGAAGCTGAATACAATTTTTTGTCAATAGAACAACCAAAGACAGCGACCTTCTATCACTTTCCTAAAATCCATAAGAGCACCCTAAACCCACCAGGTAGACCTATTTCAGGTATTCACGTTTAACTAGATAACTGTCCAAATACAGTGATTATTTTCTACAGCGGATAATTCCATCCCTTAATTCATACATTAGGGACACCTCTTATCATCTTTCACTATTTAATTAAATTAATTTGGAAGATTATTATCTTTTATCTTTAATGCATTTGCTACGTTAGATGTAGATATTAACAATAAACTATTTCGAATTTGAAAAAACAACATACCTTCAGAAAGAAGTTACTACTATGGGTACACAATTTGCACCTAGTTTTTCCAACCTTTACATGGGAAGATTTGAGGACCAATTAATATGGAATAACAATCCATATCTCCTCAACATAGTAGGATGGAAAAGATTCATTGATGATATAATAATTAGGAAAGGAGAAAAGGCAGTATTTAATGAGTCAATAAAATAAATTAAAATAATTGGAATCTCACTTTCACATCAGAATGGAATAAAACGGAGATACACTTTCTAGATGTCACCCTATTTGTTGAGGTAAATAAAATTCATACTAAACATTACACTAAGGATAGGGACACAAATGGATATCTTCATGCCAAGTAGCAGACATCATAAAAGATGGATACAGAATATTCCATATGGACAGTTCCAAAGACTAAGAAAGAACTGCTTGAAAATGGAGGATTTTGAAAACCCAGCTAAACTTCACAAACAAAAACTTTATTAAAAAGAATTTGATCCAAAACTGGTGGATGAGGCTTATGAAAAAAGTAAAAACGATAGATGGGAAAACTTTAGTAACAACTAAACAGAAAAAAACAATTAGGGGCCTATTTTTCAAAGGTCTTGTGGACCTGATCCGACAGTGCGGATGAGGTCCGCAAGACCTCGCTGAATGCGGAGAGCAATACACTCTCCATATTCAGCATTGCACCAGCAATAGACCAGTAGACTCGCGGCCAATCGGCCACCAGCAGGGAGGTGTCAATCAACCCGATCGTACTCGATCGGCTTTAATTCAGGTGATTCCTGTCGGCCTGCTCAGAGCAGCCGGACAGGGTTATGGAGCAGCGGTCTTTAGACCGCTGCTTCATAACTGGTGTTTCTGGCGAGTCTAAAGTCTCGCCAGAAACACGGGCCCACAAACTCCGTTCGGAGCTTGATAAATGGGCCCCTTAGAATTAAAGAAAGGAGGACAGGTACCAGTTTTTATAACAATGCATCTACAGATGGAAAAATATTTAAAAAACACTGGGATATATTTAAAAAAATAATAATCCTATCTTAGGGAAAGACTTACCCAAAAAGCCAAATGTTATGTATAAGAAAAATATCAATTTGAAAAGTATTAATTTGAATAATATGCTTGCCCCTACAAAATTGAAAACAAAAAACAAACCAAGAAAACATCACATTAGTAAAAAAGTTTTTTTTTTTTAAATGTGACAGGATAAACAGTGCTGTAGCCCCACAGGTAAATGCAAAGAAAAGGATACGTGGATAACAGACAGCAACAAAATTCCTATAGACACATTTCTGAATGGCAAATCACAGTACATGATAAATTTAATAGAATGCAGCTGTAATAAATTCTATATAGGGTGTAAAAACAGTTTCCTAGAACACATAAACAACATAAAAGGTGAGGACACTGAATAGGGTTTAGGAGCCCACTTTGAAGAATTCAATAATAAAAACCAAGAGGAATTAACGATTAGGGCTATAGAACAAATTCCTGAGAGTGCAGGTAGTGAAAGATTTACAGTTGCAAAAAACAGAAACGTACTGGATACACAGATTAAATACAAGAGAACTAAATGGACTTAATAAATACATTGATCTAGTGGCTTTTCTATAAATAGTTACATTGTTATAACAATTAGTTCTATGGGGCCGATTTATCAAAGCATCAATCTCTGCGCATTCGCTGGAGTCAATATGCTCGCTAGACATCGCTGACACGAATCTACGTATGACGGCCTTATTTATTAAAAAGCCTGTCAAAATCACGCATGTCAAGTACGGCGCAATGAGCATCGGACTGTTGATAAATAAGTCATCAATATCGTGGATATTCAGTTTTTTTCAACTTTATTTATACCATTTCATTACTGTCCATAAACAAGCACATTTCTCTAAAGCTAATTTTTATTTTTCATCTGTTAATGTCCAAGAAATAGCTAGATTTATACCTGAACAAACAATAATATCTCATAGAAAGTTATTTTTCTATTTATTTGTTATACAAAAAAATCTGATATATGATTTTTTCACATACATTAATGAGTATTTGTATTTCTATAAATCATGATATGCCTATCTCGTGTTTTTTTCTTTTTTTTTTAAATGATTATTAATGCTAGAATTTGTACATATATCTTTGCACATACTTGTATATATAAATGTGTTATGTCAGAAATCTTTTGCAAACATATTTACATGTCCCTAAATACCTTTTTTTTGTTCTAAACAATGTTGTCTTTCATATCTCTGTGTTTATTTATACCATTATATGTATATAGTGTAAATATATTATTATTATGAGCAAGAATAAATTGTGAATATAATATGTAATCAGGTTATCATATGTATTTATTTGCAATCAATGGATATTTTAAGAGCTGGGACAGTTTTCTTTCTGCACCTGTGTAACCCTTCCTGATTACTGTCTAGTTTTAAACACCACACCTACACAGGTGTTAAAAAATGGGCTGGCATTTAAGATGACATTTCTTACTGAAAATGAAATTCAAGAGAAGGAAGAAAAACACTGAAAATAGCATGACAGTAAAGAGGTGATTTTAATTTCTGCTGTATCTGATTCATGACAGTTTAATGTTATGTAGACTATCCCTTTGAGATATCAGCTTAAGATTATATTGAATCAAACATCATTCGATTCTTAAAATCATTTTCAAAAATATTACACTGTGTGGCCTAATGTCATGATCAATGTTTATCTTTAATACTAATTTCACATATACATACTTTCAAAGTATAATACACAATGTAACAAATGGCACTTACAAGTTCTGATGAGTGATCAATGACTCAAGTATAGATCAATTTGATTTGTTAGTGATAGTAGAAAATGTATATTTCAATCAGATTGGCTGATTTCATTAATCATGTGATTATGCATTTACCAATAAGAAGTTGTGGAAAACTTTACTAGTTTGTGGGTTGTTTAGGAGTTTGAGTATTGCGTCAAATTTGGTGTGAAAAGTGTTGCATCAAATTTGTTGTGAAGTGGAGAGTGGGACTTGTATTACATGCATTAAACATGGTGCAAAAAGATTTATCCAAAAAAAAGAAAGTTAGCTATATTATGTAATGTATTTATTTCATTTGTATCCCTATATCTACTAGTGCACCAAATTTAAAGCAATACTATAGTCCCCTTGCTTTGTAATGAGAGACAAAGATGTAACATAATCCTTAAGTAGGGTAACATCTCCCTACTTGATATTATTTAGTAATAAGGGCTAAATAGAATCAACTTAAAAGGACATGAAGCCCATATTTTGTCTTATGATTTAGAAAGAGTATACAATTTTAATAAAGTTTCTAATTTACTTTTATTATCTAATATGCTTCATTGTCTTGCAGCATCGAACATAACCTTTCTGTGTTTTCAGACTCCCATTGATTTCTATGGCATTCGCGGCCTCAGGGTGGCGGTTTGAACAATAGGTACGCTGCGTCGAAATAGACGCAAGCATACCTATTGAATGTTTGATAAATTGGCAAGAGGGTCAAATAGTCGAATGTGATGGCCGATGATCAGTATTCCGCTCGAATAATTACAAGCATCGATCTGCGTCGGATTGATATCGCGGGAGCATATATTACGTCACACATTTGAACATTTTATGACCTTGTTGCTTTAACTACAGCGGATCAACTTTGCGTCTAATTTGACGCAAAATTCCAGTGTATTATCAGTTGAAGCATTGATAAATCGCCCCCAATGTCTTCTTTGTCCAGTTTATAATGTTTTTAAAGGTTTCAAAAAAATGTTTTTCCTGCACAACAAAAAACATCCATTTTAAATGGATATTTTCTTGTTTAACCAGGAATATTCTTCTAATTAAAGGGACAGTATACACCAATTTTCATATAACTGCATGTAATAGACACTATAAAGAATAATATGCACAGATACTGATATAAAAATCCAGTATAAAATCTTTTAAAATCTTACTTAGAAGCTTCCAGTTTAAAGGTTAGCTGGAATCACCCCTGAAAATGGTTGTATAGCAAAAACAGCAGACACTCCCCCCTTCCTCTAGCCCAGCGGTTCCCAACCTATGGTACGTGTACCCCTGGGGGTACTTGGCAGACCAGTTGGGGGTACTCAAAAATATTGTTGGTAATGGCGGAAGATCCAGGGGGAGGGTCGGGGGGGGCACTCTCAATGGGTCATCAACTAATAACCATCGTGGAACTGTGGAAGGAAGGAGCGTTCAGCCGGAAAGTGACAAGTGAAGTCCTGGCCTGGCATATAGGCAGATGGGAGCCCCTGCACCTGAAATATGTGGACCGGGTATGGATGACTCCGGTCCACATATTAATGATCACCCTGTCACCAGACAACTTAGCCTCCTGCTTCACCCACCCCCGTGCACAAAATGTTGACTGCGAGTGCGCAGTTAGAAACAGCACTGCAGCAGCATAGCTGCGTAGACACGTGTGGTAGAGCTGTGGAGGTTGCGAGTCACACAGGCGAGGTGGGTCTGCATCCCCAAATAAGTTATAGTCAGTGCTGGTAAGTAAAGTACTAGTGCTTGCTTGAGTCAGATTGCTTCACTTTCAACTAAAAACGTCCATAGTGGCTGGGTGGTTTATATCGATCTGATCTCACAAATTAAAATATTTATTTTTCTGATCATTACGCTTTGACTCCCCCCCCAGGGCCGTGTTTAGGGGCAACCAGGCAGCTGCCAGGGGTGCCAGCCACACAGCAGGGCTCCTTCTAAAAAAATTAGATCTGAGCTTTAATCCTGTTGATACACGTACAGTCGTATGCCATTCAGATATAGCTTACCTCCCCTATAAAAAAAGCACTTCCTTTATTTTGAGGGATGGGTGTGGGTAACGAAGAGAGGGGGTACTCATAAATGAAAAGCCTAATCAAGGGGTACGGGAGAGAAAAAAGGTTGGGAACCGCTGCTCTAGACTCTTTACTCAAACAGGAGCCAGCTGGAGTAGGTATACATCAGTATACTTCTAAAACTTTGGTCCTTTGGTTAGGAGTCTGAAAATCAGAGCAATGTTATTTAAAAATAAGCAAATTTATACATTTAAAAAAAACAAAACTGTATAGGCTATATAAATGGATCATCTTCAAAACATGTATGCAAAGAAAAATCTAGAGTATAATGTCCATTTAATCATTTTTAAAGAACCAATTTTTATTTTCTCTATATAAAAAGTTTTTTTACAAACTTTCAGTAAACTTATTCCCTTAAGCAATATACATCCTACTGTGATAAAGATTCTAATTCAGCATATCAAATCATAAGAAATTATTATTATTTTAAACCTTATCTCAGAATTGATTTTATTCTTTAAATAAGAATATTTTTTTCAGAGCTACACAAAAGATTATCATATATTAATTATTTTATCTTATAGTGATTCTATATCAAAACTATCTGCTGCTTCAGAGTTTATCTCTGCCAGCAATGTGAGAATAATTCTATTATCCGGATGAGTAGTTTGAATAGTGCTCTGTTTGCGAACGGACATGATACGATGTAGCGTATCATGTCCACTGCACATCGATAAATACCGACAGCATACGATGTCGGCATTTATCATTGCACAAGCAGTTCACCAGAACTGCTTGTGCAATACCTCCCCCTACAGATTTGCGGCTAATTGGCCGCTAGCAGTGGGTGTCAATCAACCAGATCGTATTTGATTGGGTTGATTTCTGTCCGCCGTCTCAGAGCAGCCAGACAAGTTATGGAGCAGCGGTCTTTAAGTCTTTTAAACAAGGGGCATCAAGTTCCATTCGGAGCTAGATAATTCGGCCCCATAGTGTACTATAGTCTTATCCACTTCTAGTTTCTGTTAACAATTCTTATTCAAACATGCTCACCATTGTGAGGTATATATTGCGCCTGGAGGGGACAAATGATCCCTGTCTGTTTAACCAGAAAGATTATTTTTAAAGAAGTGAATTCATTTGTATATATAAAGTTTTTCCCAAAAATTAGATAAACATATTCCCTTAAGCAATATACATCCTATTAGGATACAAATTCTAATTTAGCAAACCAAATCATTACGGAATCAAAAAAGGAGCGTAAAGCTCCGTAACGCAGCCCCATTGATTCCTATGGGGAAAGAAAATGTATGTTTACACCTAACACCCTAACATAAACCCCGAGTCTAAACACCCCTAATCTGCCGCCCCCGACATCGCTGATACCTATATTACACTTATTAACCCCTAATCTGCCGTCCCCAACATCGCCGACACCTACATTATACTTATTAACCCCTAATCTGCCGTCCTCGACATCGCCAACACCTACATTTTACTTATTAACCCCTAATCTGCTGCCCCCAACATCGCCGACACCTACATAATGTTATTAACCCCTAATCTGCCGCCCCCAATGTCGCCACCACTATACTAAATTTATTAACCCCTAAACCTAACCCTAAGTCTAACCCTAACCCTAACACCCACTAACTTTAATGTTATTAAAATAAATCTAAATAAAACCTACTATTAATAACTAAATAATTCCTATTTAAAACTAAATACTTACCTGTAAAATAAACCCTAAGCTAGCTACAATATAACTAATAGTTACATTGCAGCTTGAGCTATCTTTGGTTTTATTTTTAATTCACAGGCAAGTTTGTAGAATAGTTACTAAATAGTTATTAACTATTTACTAACTACCTAGCTAAAATAAATACAAATTTACCTGTAAAATAAAACCTAACCTGTCTTACAATAAAAACAAACACTAAATTACACAAAATAAAAAAATAAATGTTCAGATATTTAAACTAATTACACCTAATCTAATAGCCCCATCAAAATAAAAAAGCCCCCCCAAAATAAAATAAAACCCTAGCCTAATCTAAACTACCAATAGCCCTTAAAAGGGCCTTTTGCGGGGCATTGCCCCAAAGAAATTAGCTCTTTTACCTGTAAAAAAAAAAATACAAACACCCCCCAACAGTAAAACCCACCACCCACACAACCAACCCCCCAAATAAAATCCTAACTAAAAAAAACTAAGCTCCCCATTGCTCTGAAAAGGGCATTTGTATGGGCATTGCCCTTAAAAGGGCATTTAGCTCTTTTTCCACCCAAAACCCTAATCTAAAAATAAAACCCACCCAATAAACCCTTAAGAAAGCCTAACACTAACCCCCGAAGATCCACTTACAGTTTTTGAAGACCCGACATCCATCCTCAACAAAGCGGCAGAAGTCTTCATCCAACTGGGCAGAAGTCTTCATCCAGACGGCATCTTCTATCTTCATCCATCCTGCGCGGAGCGGGTCCATCTTCAAGAGATCCGGCACGGAGCATCCTCTTCAATCGACGTCTTCTTCCAAATGAGGTTTCCCTTTAAATGACGTCATTCAAGATGGCGTCCCTTAGATTCCGATTGGCTGATAGATTTCTATCAGCCAATCGGACTTAAGGTTGAAAAAAATCCTATTAACTGTTGCAATCAGCCAATAGGATTGAGCTTCAATCCTATTGGCTGATCCAATCAGCCAATAGGTTTGAGCTTGCATTCTGTTGGCTGTTCCAATCAGCCAATAGAATGCGAGCTCAATCCTATTGGATCCTATTCTATTGATGCTGCCTTTTCTAACTATAACTAGTAAAAGTTCAATTTTAAGTGGAAAAATATATATTTTATGTGTAAAAAGAGCATACTTTTCCCTATTTTCTTAATAGGGTTTTCTCTTTGATTTAAATATTTAACTAGTGTTTGTGATGCGTAAGTGTGGCGGATTAGGGGTTAATATGTTTATTATAGAGGCGGAGATGTCCGGAGCGACAGATTAGGGGTTAATAAATTTATTTTAGTGTTTGCAATGCGGGAGGGCCTCGGTTTCGGGGTTAATAGGTAGTTTATAGGTGTTAGAGTACTTTTTAGCACTTTAGTTATGAGTTTTATCTTACAGCTTTGTAGCGTAAAAACTCATAACTACTGACTTTCAGTTTACGGTATGGATCTTGGTGGTATAGGGTGTACCGCTCACTTTTTGGCCTCCCAGGAAGACATGTAATACCGGCACAAAGGAAGTCCCATTGAAAAAGGATTTTTTGAAAGCTGCGGTAATTACGTTGCATTACGGCCAAAAAAGTGTGCGGTGCAGCTAAAGCTGCAAGACTCGTAATACCAGCAGTAGTGAAAAAGAGCCATAACGCTGCTTTTTCACTCATACCACAAAACTCGTAATCTAGCCGTATATTTATAAATACACTCACTTGACAACAAACTATTATCATGTGCTAAACTTTTAAACCTTCGTTTTCAGTGTTTTTTTATGTGGAACGGTTGTTTTTTATCACTTTTAACATTTTTAGACCATCAATATTTATTTATTCTTTTAAGTTTTTATATCAGTCACTAAAAAAGAATACGTTTTTTTAATCTAACTTCACTTTTACTATTAATATCAAACATTGTGAAATAACTATTATTAGCTCTTTC